>NW_027331883.1:1800000-1965149 GCF_033568475.1 Henckelia pumila
TCAGGCTTTTTGAAGAATCCAGATTGAAGTACAGAGATGTTGAGATGAGTCACTGGTGGAACAATTTGTTCTACCAAGGAGAGTGGAATAGCTGGAATCGGTGCCGGTTGAAGAGGCAGTGGAATTCGAGGAGGAAACCTTACTATCCTTCTTCTTTTCTGAGGATGAGGTGGGATAATGGCAGCAAGGGTAACTTGATCCGATTCAGAAGATTCGGATTCAGATGAATAAATCACATCTTTTCGCTTTGCTGTAGTCTTTCTTCTCGGGATTGTTCTTTTCGGAGGCGTAGCTTCCTTTGGTGATAAGATGACCAGGGATTTTGATTCATCTTGAAGCGTTAAATCTTCAATTTCATCCGAATGAGATGAACCACGTTTGAAGATAATTAGCTGCTTAGCTTTGTATACATCAATGGCTCTTTTATTTAAAGTTTTGTACGGATGAAGTGCAGATGAGGGTCCCAGATGGACATTCAGATCGTTCAAAATATCTCCGATTTGAACTGCAAATCCTTGTGATTGTTCTGTAGGTGCAATTATTATAGCAGATAGAATATTGAACAGAACAACAGACCAATTTACGGAAATACCAGCAGATATAGCAACCATAACGTCAAATTTCTCAGATGTAATTGCATCGAAAGAACCTGCTTTGGCCAGAAGAGATTTGGCCACGATATCGTGCAGAATTCTGAATTCCATCTTCAATTCCTTCTTCTTGCAAGGAATGCGGATTGGCTTGTTGGTCAAGGAGTACATGCTCTTCATCTGCCTCTTTGTTTCAGTAGATATTGAAGAAAAATCAGCAATTCCCTGTCTTGGTAGATCAAATGAAGAAGTAAACAGGGTAGAGGTGATCCGGACATATTCTCCACCAAGACTTGCAGAGATGGAATCTTTTTCAACTTTGGTTGTCTGGAAAAATTTGGGTAGGGCTTACTTGTAAAGCAATTTCCCGCCCTCGAGAAATTTTCGCAGCCCAGATGCTTCAACTGTTCTGAACATATCCACCATTCCTTGATCGGTGAGATCGAATATGGTGTGGAAATCGATGAGAAGAACATTTTGGGTAATGGGTGTCATCGTGTTCCTGCAAGATTGAAAGAAGAAAAGTGCGAGGTATCTGTTCTTTGTGAAAGAAGCAATTTTAGGGCTCAGAACAATACTAAGTGTAAAAAAAAAAAAATTTAGTCGATAAGTTTTAAGACCTAGCACGTGATAGATGACGTAAAGCAACGATTCAAATTCAAAAAGTTGCGGCTGATGGGACAAGTACACACGTGGTTAAAAAATTCTTGGGAATATGGAAAGACAGTAATTAAAATAAAAAATACGAAAATAAATCCCTTATAAATAGGTCACTCGGATGTATATGCCGAATATCCTATTTCTAAATCAAAGCATAAGATTTAGATAAAGAATGAGTTCTCATCTGCCTGTCGAGGAATTTAAGGAAGAACTTCAGGAATTTATCCTGAAATGGGTAATGCGTGTCTAGTTCAAATTGGAGGAGATTCGGATGTACTCCATTTCCTCCACGCAAGCACGAGGATGTTTGCGAACTTGAAGATCGCAAAGACAAGTATAAGGAGTTGCTGGGTGCCATAAGCGTTGAGGAGATCCTCTCGAATCAGGGAGTATCTTATCTGATGTACAGGAAGGAGGTGAAAGTCCTCACTCATCTGATCAATGCAGGTGAGTTTAAAGGGAGACACTTTGATCCGGTTGTATTGGAGTGGTTGAACAAATGTCGTCTGCATGCTGATGTGAGAAAGAGGGTCTGGGGGCCAATGAGGAGAAATCTAGATGATTAGGTTGGTATGAAAAATGTAACGAAGCACTTTTGAATTATGCAAAGAAATATTATGTTTATCTTATATGATTTGTGTTTTGTGTGTGCAATTGATACTTGTAGCAAATCACGTAAGAGATCTTTAAACAATATCAGATCAAAAGAACATATTAAGCAGATAATATTTCGACTAAACGTTTCATCTTTAGTCAGATGAAAGATTGAAAGTCAGATGAAAAATCACCTAAAGAAATAGATAAAAAAAAAAAAAAAAAAAATGATGGAGTGTTAAGGGTTACGAAGCAGAATACACAAAAAGATAAGATAACTATGATTAGCCATGATGTCTGTGAAATAGTCTGTGACTTATCAACTTTTGCAATAAAGTCAAAAAGGAATAGGAAATGTTTTGAGAATCTCAAGAATGATTATCACGATCTAGGCAGATCAAATTAAAGTCTCGCAATAAATAAGCAGAGGATGATTGGACGTTTTAAACATATTGAAGCTGTCGAAGTCCTTTCATTTATTTATATGTTCCTATAAGAAGCAGAGTTAGAAGACATTTTAGCAAAACATAATTTGAAACAGCAAGAGTAAATGGTGATAGAGAATGATAACATCGTTGTTGAGCAAGAGTATGAGATCCGGAAGGATCTATACAGAAGAAGAGTGTTTGAGCGAGGAATGAAGATGTGGCATTTCCTTGATTCTCTACGCTCTCCTCACCGTGCTAACCTTTCTTCATTGTCTCCTGCAATGCGTCGCAGGAATTGTGCAAGAATGCGTTGGTGTAAATTTATGCTTGATACACAGAATATTCGAGATGTCTTGAAGTCATCTGGAGTTCGTCTGTGCATTCTCCTTGCAGAGCGAGATGAGATGCAGAACATTTGCTTTGAAGATGACGTCTGCAATGGTCAAGGCTCCCTAAGCACTTGGATGATCAACTGGAGCCTAGAGATGCGAAGTAGGATAGATCTAGCTCATGTAAACTATGAAGCAAATTAATGCGTAGTAGAATAGATCTGTTAAGATATGTACTGGAACGAGCAGTTAAAAAAATTAAATATTCCCCCTAAACATGTGCTTAATATATTCAATATTAATTAAACCAAGAACATTTCGAAAATAAGAAAACTTAGCGTCGGGTAGAGGTTTGGTGAAAATATCGGCAACTTGCAGATTGGTTGAGACATGTTCCAGACGAACATCTTTCTTCTGGACATGATCTCGGATGAAATGGTGACGAATGTTAATATGCTTTGTTCTGGAATGTAGAAATGGATTTTATGTTATAGCAATTGCACTTGTATTATCACAAAAGATTGGTGCTTCAGATGAATTAACACCAAAATCTCTGAGTTGCTGTTGGATCCAGAGCAATTGTGCACAACAACTTCCAGCTGCTAAATATTCTGATTCTGCTGTAGAAGTAGCAATGGAAGTTTGTTTCTTACTAAACCAAGAAATAAGTCTATCACCAAGAAATTGACAAGTCCCACTTGTGCTTTTATGATCAATTCTGCAACCTGCGTAATCTGCATCTGAGTAACCAATTATATTAAAGCTATAATCTTTTGGATACCATAAACCAACATTCTGAGTTCCCTTAAGGTATTTTAGGATTCTCTTTGCAACAATATAGTGAGATTGCTTTGGACCAGATTGAAATCTTGCACACAGACCAACTGAGAACATAATGTCTGGTCTGCTTGCTGTCAGATAGAGTAAGGAACCTATAAGCCCTCTGAATAAAGTTTGATCTACTGAGGGTCCAGCTTCATCTTTATCCAATTTGATTGAAGCACTCATTGGAGTACTAGCTGCAGAGCAATTCTCCATTCCAAACTTCTTTAGAAGTTCTTTTGTATATTTGGCCTGGTTAATGAATATCCCTTTTTCCATCTGTTTGACTTGCAATCCCAGAAAGAATGTTAGTTCTCCCATCATGCTCATTTCGAATTTGTCCTGCATCATCTTAGAAAACTTTTTGCATAATTTGGGGTTAGATGTCCCAAATATGATACCATCAACATATATTTGTACTAATAACGTATGATCGCCTTGGACAAATTTAAAAAGAGTTTTATCTACAGAACCAATAGTAAAACCATGATCATTGAGAAAAAGTGAAAGAGTACCATACCAAGCTCGTGGAGCTTGTTTTAACCCATAAAGAGCTTTATCCAGTTTGAACACATGATCTGGATAAATTTGGCTTTCGAAACCTGAGGGTTGTTCCACAAATACTTCTTCTTGGAGAAGGCCATTGAGAAACGCACTTTTAACATCCATCTGGAATACCTTAAAGTCCTTGAAAGCAGCATAAGCAAGAAATATTCTAATAACTTCAAGTCTAGCAACATGAGCAAATAATTCATCAAAATCAATACCCTCTTCTTGTCTGTAATCCTGTGCTACAAGTCGAGCCTTATTTCTTACTACATTACCACTTTCATTGAGTTTATTTTTAAAAACCCATCTAGTTCCTATTATAGATTTATCTGAAGGTCTAGGAACTAAATGCCAGAAAGAGTTTCTTTCGAATTGGTTCAATTCATCTTGCATGGCTTCTATCCAACTACTGTCAAGAAGAGCTTCTTCGACTTTCTTAGGTTCTATATGAGAGATAAAAGCAGCATGTATAAATTCATTAATCATTTGACCTCTGGTTCTCAAAGATGCATATGGATTACCTATTACCAAGTTTGGTGGATGAGTCTTGGACCATCTGTAATTTGGACCAAGTTGATCTGTATTTCCTTGTTGATCTTGATCATTGTTATGTGCAATATGATCTGTGTTTGTTATGATCTCATTCTCAACTGGTGGTTCGTCTGGTCTTTGTTCTTCAGTTTGATCTGGTTCATATAGAACATTTTGTATAATCTGGATTTCTTCTTCATCATCTGTGACAAGCTTTGAATCTTCTATTCTGTTACTAAGATCATTTAAGCTTGAAGATTCATTAGTAACAGATGTCTCATCAAAAACAATGTGAACTGATTCTTCAACTATCAGAGATTTAGTATTAAATACTCGATAAGCTTTACTAACAGATGAGTATCCAGGAAACAAACCAGCATCTGATCTGACATCAAGTGCAGTCAGATGAGTCTTACCATTGTTGTGAATGAAGCATTTGCAACCAAATACCTTGAAGTAGGATACCACTGGAACTTTATCATACCAGATCTCATAAGGTGTTTTTCCAATTTTCTTATTAATCATTGATCTGTTCTATAACACGCTGTATTTACAGCTTCTGCCCAAAACTTTTGAGAAATACTTGAATCAGCAATCATTGTTCTAGCAGCTTCCTTTAGAGTTTTATTTCTCCTTTCTGCAACACCATTTTGTTATGGTGTTCTAGCTGCCAAATACTCATGCTTGATTTCATGATTTTCAAGATACGTAGACAGAGTTTGATTTGTAAACTCGGTTCCTCTGTCACTTCTAATTTTATCAATCGATTGAGATTTCTCATTTTGAAGTCTTAAAAGAAGTTTAATCAATTGAGTGACAGTTTGATCTTTGGATTTTAAAATACCACCCAAGTGAATCTCGAGAAATCATCAACAATAACCAAGGTATATTTCATTCCCCCCTAAGCTTGTTACTGGTATAGGACCAAAGAGATCCATGTGCAATAGTTCTAAGCTTTTGGAAGATGATTTATAACCTTTGTTTTTGAAAGTTGATCTGATCTGCTTACCTAGTTGGCAGGCAGAACAAATTTTATCTTTTAAAAACTCGATTTTAGGCAGACCTGTAACCAATTCATGTTTACCCAGATTGGCTAAAGCTTTAAAGTTCAAGTGATTGAGTCTCTTGTGCCATAACCAATTTTGGTTCATCTTTGATGCTATCAAGCAGACTGAAGTGTTTGGTTGATCTGACCAATTGACTCTATAAGTATTTCCGTCATAATGATTAGTCCAGATTGATCTTTTACAGTGCAAGTGTGCTTTTGAAATTCTACGAAGTAATCATAGTCACACAATTGACTAATACTAATCAGATTGTATTTCAAATTCTCTACGAGTAATACATCTTTTATGTGAATATTTCCATGGATAAGCTTACCCTTACCCATGGTTATACCTTTAGAGTTATCTCCGAAAGTGATCTTAGGTCCTGATCCTGGAATATATTCAGATAGCATTCTTCTGTCTCCTGTCATATGCCTTGAGCATCCACTATCCAAGTACCATACTGTTTGTTTGATTAATTCGCCTTTGTTTTCCTACAAAAAGAAAATAAAATAACTTTGGTCCTCATTCTTACTTGGGTCCACGCTGGATTAATCCCTTTGGAATCCATACTTGGATTATCCTTACAGACTTTCCATTATGCTGTCCTTTGGGAATGACATATTTATTTGATGACCATTGTGCATTGTGCTCTGTGTGCCAAGTGTTATGATCAGATCGATTATTCCTATTTGACTTCCAATATTTCATATTCGAGCTGATAGATTGTGGTTTATGTTGAGTTGGTGAAGTTCTTTGTCTTTCTGAACCATTTCTAAACCAATTTGATCTAGGTTTAGTCCATCATAACTTAGATCTATCTGGCTCAACATATCCCAGTCCTCTGTGTATGAGTTTGCTCTGATGAGATATTGAATATGTCATAGGAACCTCAGGTTCATATATCGTGCTGGATCTCACAAACTTTAAATACTTTAAGTTTTTATTCTCCAGACATGATTGAGTGGTTGAAGTATATGAACTTCCTTCATTTGTGCTGTAGCCTAAGCCAGATTTATCTCCAGCTTGCTTTTGCATTCCGGTAAGTTTATCTAAGGATATTGATGCTTTATTCCAAAAATTTACTAGATCTGTTAATCTCTGATTTTCAGATAAAGTTTCTTGTAGCTTACTTCTCATATCATTGTTCTCGATCATCAACAAATTTATCTGAGCTTTTAGACTGTCAGAGTACTCTTTCGAGTTACTTTGATCTGACTTATCTGTTGTGCTCTTTTCATTTGTTCTGACTTCATCGAACTTTTGAGATAGTGTGCGATATTCAATGACCATCTCATTTAATGCATTAATAAGATCTTCCTTACTAAATTCATCAGAAGTAAAGTCAAGTACCTCTCCATCATCTGGAATGTCAGCGTCATTAGCCATAAGACATTTGACAGCTTCATCTTCACTTTCACTTGACGATGCTTCTGAGTCGGATGAGGTGGAATCTGATTCTGCCCATTTGCTATTGCTTTCATCTGCTAATAGGGCTTTTTGTTCTTTCTTTCTGCTGAATCTTTTCTTTTCTTCTCTCGAATTCTTTTTGTATGAAGTTCTTTTCTCATCCTTCTTGGGTTTGGTACAATCGGCTATGAAGTGTCCTTATTTTCCACAGTTGTAGCAAGCTCGATTTTCTTCAGCTGGTTCATTTGATTTGAAACTTGATCTGTTAGCTCTTTGGAAACTATTTTGATTCTTCCTCATGAATCTTCCAAATTTCTTTACAAATAGTGACATTGCATCGGTACTGATTTGTTCTGCGATCTTAGTTGCAGGAGTTTCATCTGCTGCAGTGAGAGCTTTGGTGACTTGTGATGTTGATGTGTCTTCCTCAGTTCGAACTCTCAGCTCGAATTCATAGGCTTTGAGGTCTGCAAATAAATCATGTAGTTCGATCTAATTGAGATCTTTGGATTCTCTCATAGCGACTGTCTTTACATTCCATTCTCGTGGCAGAGCTCTCATGACTTTGAGTGCTACTTCACGATTGTTGTAACTCTTTCCAAGTGCATTTAGCTCGATCATAATGCTGCTGAATCTTTCATCAAATTCATTCATTGTTTCTCCTGGTTTCATCTTGATATTGTCAAACTTTTGAATAGCCACCATGAGTTTGTTCTCCTTCGTTTGATCATTTCCTTCACACAATTGAGTGAGCTTTTCCCATATTTCTTTGGCAGTAGTGCAGCTTTTGATCTTTCTAAACATGTTTTTGTCCAGAGTTTTGTATAGAATATCTCTGGCAACATTGTCAAGATTGGCTTTCCTTTTATCTTCATAAGTCCATTCAGATCGAGGTTTTTCTATCATCTGAGGAGCACCTTCAGTAATAGCAACAGCAGTGTTGACTTTCATAATCTTCATTGGTCCATCTGTTACAACGAACCACATATCATCATCCAGTGCTGATAGATGTGTCTGCATACGAATTTTCCAGTCATCATAATCTTCTTTTGAAAACATAGGAATTTTACTAAACGATGTCATAGCTAAAGATGCCATAGATTAAGAGATGATTCAGGTGATAAGCAAGAACCGCTCTGATACCACTTGTTAGGATCGAAATATGTGTAGAGGTGGGGGTGAATACACAATTAAAAAATTTCAGAGTACTTCGATCTGATTTGTTAGAATCAGATGAAAGTTTTATTTGCTTAAAACTTTTGATCTGCTTGAAATATTCTGACCAAGTCAGGCGGAAATAATCTTCCTTGCAGATTGAACACTTATAAGAACTAATGCAGATGAAATGGAATAAAAGCAGTGGAGAGATAGATTTGTTTCTGGATGTTCGGAGATGAATTCTCTACGTCACCCCTTCTTCTGTTTCCAGAAGGATTCCACTAGAAGACTTTGACTTATACAATCCCTTTGTACAAATCCAATCCAATCAATCATTTGTAAGGAACTCCTAGCAATATTCTAACTCAAAGCAGAACAACTTTTCTACTTAAAGTTTACAAAATGAAGCAACAGAGTATGCTTAGTTGATTTGATATGGAAAGCTATATGACTCTGATCTGGATCGAATTGAAATATTTCTTTGAGCTTTGATCGATCTGGGAGATATTATAACTCAGAGTATCGAGACTTTGATCTGATAAGTTAATGGGTTTGAGTGAAGGCTATTTCAAAATTCGATTGCTTTGTAATTTTCACTCCTTGGTCTCGTGTCTTCAATCTTCGAAATACTTGTATATATAGTCATCAAAAAGTAATCAGTGAGCCGCCAACACTTTCTGATTTTGAGCCGCCAGCATATCTCATAAATGGCTCACAAATCTTGACTTAGAGTGAAGGCCGATCAACGTTCAAAATCTCATTAAATGAGTTTGTCGTTTTCTTAAATGATAGCAACGGGTAGATTTCTGACAAAGCTTCGATCTGGTTGTTGATCATTTTAGATCTTGTGTCAATCGCTCCGGTGTAGTTTGATCTGCATCACGTTACTTTGATCTGGCAATTTTCATAGAGATATTTATTCTTTAATATTTGATGGGTCCGATTAATTTATTTACTTGGTTTTGTTTTGACTTTGTAATCACCGAAATTTTAGAGTTTGATTCTCCAACAATTTTCCCCTTTTTGGTGATGTCAAAACCAAGTTAATATCCGGATTGAAAATATGAAGACTATCATCGAATAAATTTTCAAAAAGATTTCTGTCATAGATCAAATAATAATTTTAGACAAAATAAATGTCGAAAATTAATAGTTCCTTGACTTGATCTGCTTGTATTTTCTTTTCTTCTGATCTGAGAGTTTTTACTTCTTTCCCTTGCCTTTGGCTCTTGACTCAGTAACTTTTTCCCCCTTTAAAAAAGTAAGGGGGATGACACTTTTTCAAAAATATCTTATTTTAATAATTCTCTTTTTCAAAATATCCCTCTATATTTTCATTAATTACCGTCTTATCCTCCACAGAATTTACAAACCTAACAAGTCTCTCTTTACGCCGCAACTTCTTTTCCTAACAAGGTTTTGTTCTAACTTTTTCTATCTTTTTTTCTTATGATTTTTTTAAAAAAGTGCCTGACGTATTATTGAATAATATTTAAATACAATTTTTATTTGAAATATTAATGATACATTAAATTTTTAATTTATTTTTTCTAAATTTAAATATAAAATATATTTAATTATATATAAGTTTAACATTTAGTTATAAAAGTGTAAAACTACTTTGTTTGTTTATATATATATATATATATATATATATATATATATATACTGTTCTATTACATTAATAATATTATACATTTTTTTGGTAGTTTTGTTAATAAAAATATCTTAAAATATCAAACACATCAACATCTTTGAGTTGTTTAAAATAATGTTCTAAAAAGTGCTCTTAAGAGCCGATTAAGCGTGGAGCGTGGAGAAAAAGCTTCGCTTTGAAGCAAAGCGGGAAAAAAGCGGTCAAATCATAGTTTGACTGGATTAAGCGTAATTAAGCGAGCTTAAGCGTGATCAAGTGCGATTTTTTTATATTTTTTTAATTTTTTTAATTTTTTAATTTTGAAGGTATGTATGTGTTTTTAAATAATAAATTAGTTTTAGAATTTAGATGTTTATTTTTTAAATTTTAATTATGATTAAGCGTATCTGACAATGATTTGGTCAATATTTAACATTTTTTATATGGTCTAATTGCAAAAACAACTAAAGATTGTAATTTTGAGATTTTTATTATTTTATAAATATGAGAATAAATGCATTAGACTTAAATTTATCATATTTATGAATTATTTTATCTATTTATTGGTTTGAGATAATTAAAATTGCACTAAAAATCAAAAACGCTTTTTTACGCTTAAGCCCGTATTAATCCCGCTTAAGCCTGAAAATCTTGGAGCTTGCCATCCACGCTTCGGACCGCTTCGCGCTTTTTAAAATCTTGGTTTAAAATAAGTTTATCCAAACATTTTAATAACATATTTTTAATATAAGACCTAACATCTTATAAGCTCTTAAAACATTTTTTCTAAGAGCTTATAAGCTATTTTAATAAGTTTAGCCAAAAAGCTTCTAAAGAAATTAATAATTAATAGTGTAACTTGTGGTGGTTTGGCCGATTAAATTTGGATAAAGTCCATCTTTGGGGCTGATTCAAGCCCAATCGGTGGTCCATGAAACTTCAAACCCAAGTTAGGGTCCATTCAAATTCAAACCCATAATTCATCATGAGATTCCAGAAATAGCCGTGTCATTTCATTTTTTTCAAGGTACGTTATCATTTTCTATATATGTTCTAATAACTTTTTCATTTTTGTAAGTACATATTTTGAGGTGATCGCCAACTTGAGTGTTGAAAGATTTTCATCGGACATCCTCCGGTACCTCTAACATCATTTCGTTGCGTAGGTGACTACTCAAATTTTATCGAATTGGACGCGTGAGGAGCTGTTGATCTCCTAAAATCACCCTGATACAGTGGTCACACGAAGACTCTTATTTAGGGTCACAAACTTTCGTAAAACATCACAAATATTATATGTTTTGTATGTATATGATATATTATTTATTTTTCAAAAATTTGATAACCATAGTTCAGAACAGTTGGTTAGAGACGATGAAAAAACACGTTGTTTTTTTTTTTTTTTTTTTTTTTTTTTTTTTTTTTTTTTTGTTTTTAACGGAACACTGGCCTTTAATCATAGCATTTTTTAACTATTCAAATTACAATTCTACTCTTCGATTTTAAAAAATTAATTTAGTGTAACCATGCCATGACTGCTACTTGTAAACTGTAATCACTAAAAAATAAATAAAAACAAAAAAAAAAAAAAGAAAAGGAAAAAGAAAAAGAAAAAGAAAAAGCGAGAAGAAAACACAAAGCCACGCCACTCCGAGTTCTTCCAAATTCAAGTCAAACTTCCTTTTCGCCATCTGGGTCTGGAACAAAATGGCATCCAAGAATCAGTTTTTGATTTTACCGTCAAGGTTTGTTGTTTTAATGCTCTCTTCAGCTTCTACAATCCCCAATTTCAAGGGACTTTTTAATTGAAAATCTTCCATTCTTGAATCGTCTTTGATTGCATCGAACTTTAAACTCAACCAATCACGGCTTTGCAAAAATGTCGCATCAGTTCCTGGAATCCGTGTGATGTAAAGTTTGAATTTTTGCTGGAAATCGGTGGAATTTCAATCTTGCCGCCGAGTTTTCTGTTTATATTGATATCTGTATGCGTTATTTTCAACAGGATGCTCAGGGAAATGATGTGGATCTTAGCTGCTACAGAGGGAAAATTATGCTGATTGTTAACGTTGCCTCAAAATGGTTGCATTTTTTTTTACTACTTTAGTCATATTTTGTTTTGTGGCTTCTGCTGTTCATTTTTGTTCGTAATTCACTTAGCTGAAGTCTTTCCAAGTTTACCATTTGACTCAGATTAGACGAATTAGGATTTAGGGATGTCTGCAATCACTAAAAAAAATGTGAAAATCATTTTTGCGAGAATGTGAAAATCATTTTTGCGAGATTCTTAAACCTATATTATGTATTAGTTCATGCTTAACTTAATTGAAATTCAAAAGTTAGTAATGTGGTGATTATGATTCTCTAAAAGTGATTTTAATAAGAAGTTGATTGTTAAAATTACTCTAATCACTTATTTATCAAACAATACCCAACTTTGATTTTTAGATTTTTACATTTGTTTTCAAACACTACTTTTTTATAATCTATAAATTAAGGATAATGCTAGAGGTACAATGAATATATCGTACAACGATATTTACAACAATTATGTCGTTATATTTTGTTATTATCTCGTGAGATTTTGATATGATATCGTGAGATTTGATAAATTAAAATTTTGTATTGAATTTTTTGTGGTGTAAAAATTGTTGTACAAATTTGGTTGTACATGTAGCATTGCTCATAAATTAATCACTTTTACAAAAAAACAATCTATTGCAAACACTCCCTAAATATAGAATCCTCACCGGTATATTTTCCAATGATTCACCGCAGTGGGATGACAAATTCTAATTATACCGAGCTAAATCAACTGTACGAGAAGTATAAGGATCATGGTACGTTTCTGGGAAATTGACTCTGCTTGTTATCTTGACAGAATTGTTGTTTTCGAGCATAGTGTTTGATTGCCTTAATCTGTTTGGCCGTACGTGGTGGTATATTTGGGAGAAGAGTGTACAAGGTTTTCTTTTGCAATGGCAAATTTAAGTTTGGTGGTTGTTATGAATAGGTTTGGAAATCCTGGCTTTTCCATGCAATCAATTCGGCGAAGAAGAGCCAGGAAGCAATGATCAGATCCTGGAGTTCGTCTGCACTCGATTCAAGTCTGACTTCCCCATCTTTGATAAGGTCAACCGAATCTCATTTGCCAAGGCATAAACGGGCATCTAAATTTTGACTGCTCAAACCAGCTGAAGCTAAATAAGCTTTTTTGAGATATTCCTTAGTTTTTGACAATATTTTGTGTCATTCTTGTCACTGAACTTTGAATTCCTACATTAGATTGAAGTGAATGGCGATAAGGCCGCTCCATTGTACAAGTTCTTGAAGTTGGGAAAGTGGGGATTCTTTGGAGACGACATCCAATGGAATTTCGCTAAGTTCTTGATCGACAAGAATGGTCAGGCTGTTGATCGCTACTATCCCACAACATCACCTCTTACAATCGAGGTATGGAAAATTCACACTCAAGTATTACACACTGTGTTGTTCATACTGTCGCTGTAATGACAGATTCTCATCTCGATTTATATAATTCATCGAAATCTTGATACAGAGAGATGTCAAGAAGCTATTGGGGATCAAATAGCCGATGAGATACGTTCGCTCCTCAAAAGTGTCTAGTACCAAATGTGGAAAAGTATTGACTAATTTGTTTGTATTTGCGACCGGGAAAATGAAAATAGTGGGAAGTGTTGTGTTGCAGAGGATATTAACTCATTCCGGAATGGATTTCCTCAGATTGTGGCATATATATTCGTATGTAAAGCTCTTCTATAGAATCCAATCAATCGTGTCGTATCAATGGCCAATAAGTTTATTTTATGAGACGAATCTCTTATTTGATCTGTTTCATGTAAAACTATTAATTTTTATATCAAATTTATTATTTTTTATAAATAAATATGACCTGATTGACCGTTTCATCCGTCTTGAAAAAAAAACTACACCACACCATCGAATATAATAAGTTTTCGAGACCTCAAGTCGTTAAAAAAATAAAATATATGAAAATGACAACATTACATCTTCTTCTTGTTTCTGCACAACCAAAATTTCGATAAAACTAAATTGTTAGAAAATGAGGGGAAAATTGCAGAAAGTGTCGAAATGTATTTTTATCAATAAATTTTAGTAATAAAAACAAGCAAACTAATGGAACATGGAATAACGAAAATCGAATCAGGTCATCTCTACTTGACCATTTGTATAATTCACTAGAAAATAAAAGAAAAAGAAAAAGGCCATAACAAAACAAAAGGCCACTCCACTCATCCCGAGTTCTTCCAAATTCAAGTCAAACTTCCGTTTGCGCATCTGGGTCTCGAATAAAATGGCAACCCAAGAGTCAATTTTTGATTTTACCGTCAAGGCATGATGTTTTAATGTTCTTTTCAGCTTCTACAATCCCCAATTTCATGGGACTTTTTTTAATTGAACTGTGTTACATTCTGGAATCATCTTCGATTGAATTGAACTTTAAACTCAACCAATTAAGGCCTTGCACAAATGTCGTATCAGTTGCTGGAATCTGTATGATGTAAAGTTAGAATTTTTTGCTGAAATCGATGGAATTTTAATCTAGCTGAGTTAAACAATCAGCTGGATATATAGACCCAATGTGAAGAGGGGGTTGTATAATGTTTATGAGTTAATATTATTTGATGTTAGTTTTCTGTTTATATTGATCTCTGCATACGTTCTTTTCAACAGGATGCTCAGGGAAATGATGTGGATCTTAGCTGCTACAAAGGGAAAATTATACTGATTGTTAACGTCGCCTCAAAATGGTATATTTTGTGGCTTCTGCTATTCATTTTTCCCCGTATTTCACTTAGCTAAATTCTTTTAAGTTCAACCGTTTGACTCGTGAGATTAGACGAAGTAGGATATATGGTATGAGCTTTATCCCAAATACATGAAGTATAAAGTTCTCACCAGAATATGTGAAAATACATTGTTGTTTACTCAGATTCGAGTTATTTTCCTTACTTCTATTGATTTTATTTTCCAATTATTTGCCGCAGTGGGTTGACAAATTCTAATTATACTGAGTTAAATCAGCTGTACGAGAAGTATAAGGATCATGGTACGTTTCTCGGAAAGTGGCTCTAGTTGTTATCTTGCCAGGATTGTTGTTTTCGAGTATAGTGTTTCATTTGCAATGGCGAATTTAACTTTGGTGGTTGTTACGAATAGGTTTGGAAATTCTGGCTTTTCCATGCAATCAATTCGGCGAACAAGAGCCAGGAAGCAATGATCAGATACTGGAGTTCGTCTGCACTCGATTCAAGTCTGAATTCCCCATCTTTGAGAAGGTAAATCAAAACTCATTTGCGAGCATATAAATGAGCATCTAAATTTTGACTGCTCGGAGGAAGTTGAGCCATGGTAATAGGTATACCAACTGAAGCTAAATAAGCTTGAGATATTCCTTAGTTTTTTACAGTATTTTTCGTCATTCTTGTTACTAAACCTTGAATTCCTACATTAGATTGAAGTCAATGGCGATAATGCCACTCCATTGTACAAGTTCTTGAAGTTGGGGAAGTGGGGAATCTTTGGAGACAACATACAATGGAATTTCACTAAGTTCTTGATTGACAAGAACGGGCAGCCTGTTGATCGATACTACCCCACAACGTCACCTCTTACGATCGAGGTATATAAAATTCACGCTCAAGTATTACACAATGTGTTTCTAGTGTTGCTGTAATGAAAGATTTTAATCCTGATTTATATCACTCCTCGAAATCATGACGCAGAGAGATATCACGAAGCTATTGGGAATCAAATAGCCGGTGAGATATGTTCCGCTCCTCAGAAGTGTTTAGTACCAAGCGTGGAAAAGTTTGGCTAAATTGTTTGTATTTGCGACTGGAAAACAGCTGAAAATGGTATGTATTGCAGAGGATAACAACTCATTTCTGAATGGATTTCTTTATGTTGTTGCATATATATTCGTGTGTGAAGTTATTCTAGAGAATCCAATCAAATCGTGTCATATTACTTTCATGAACTACTATCACTAAATATTACTTTTTATGTTAAAAATATTACTTTTATTGTAAATATAGACTAATTTACCCATCACATAGATATAGATCCGTGAGATCATCTCACAAAAACCATACTCCAACCAATATAACAAGTTTTCGAAACCTCAACACCATTCAAACGGAGTAAAAAATTCCACCAACTTTACCAAGAAACCCAGTTTCATTCAAAGACACTCGACCTAAATATATAAAAATGACAACATTGCATCTTCTTTTTGCTTCAGAACCAAAATTTCTCTCCAATCCTGAAAACCTATAGACGAAACTTTTTACTACAACAATTGTTAGCACCTCATCATCAAAGGCCGCAAATTCCAAGTCGCGATTCAATTATAAACAACACTGCCATGCACTTATTCTGGATTGTGAGATCATCCACGAGTTAGATCAAATTCGGGCTTGAAATTTATAATGCCAGCCCTGGAACTTGTTTCAGAAACATTAGGATGAGTAGGAGCAGGACTAACTGGGGTTGATGACATATCAGCAGATTGAAGTAGCAAGTATTGTTCATCTTTGGAGTTGGACTCGGAGTTGTTCTTTGCTTTTGTGCCGGTACCATCATATACAAAACTGCATGCAACCACCTATGGACACATTTTTGGGTCACGAAAATATACCACATCATGTAAAAATAGGATTTGATATTTTTGGCCATAATGTTTTTATAATATCAGATCCTTTTCCAAAATATGCTCTGGTTTCAAATATGATCAAATGTATACCTGCACGGGGTTTGCAGCAACAAGCCTACCGCCTATTGCACCACCAATTATATGGCCATCAGGACTACAAACGGAAATGCTTATGCCACCGGTTCGATTACAAGGACCACCACTTTCAGCAAGCAGGTAAGAACCAGATAAGCACAGTATCTCGAAACGACCCTGAAGGAAATAAAGTAGCCATCAGTAACGGTAATGAAGCGTAAGAGTTATGAGCATAGAGAACGGCAAAAAGGATCTAACATGCACATAATTGATTAAAGCCAAAGATCCTATCTAGTGGACATGTTTTATGTAACCGAGTCACTTCATCGGTTTAAAAATCTGAAAATACATTGCTAAATGGGGAAATACAGAGGGTATCTATAATCATTCAATTACAAAACCAGATTTCTAAGCTTGAAATACAACTTATTTTCACCTCATATGTTATGGCGCCAGCAGAGGTTGTAGGTTGGCGTAAGGTTACAGCAGAAACTGATCCATTAGCCGACAAAATGCATAAAGCTCTAGGTTTTTGTTGAGCAAATGCCAATATTTTTGCTGCAATATCCTGCAAGGAATCGAATGAATACATCTCTCTCTGCCATAATATGGCGGACAACAAAATCGTCCTTAAAGCAAACATTATTTGTGATGGCATTGGCGCATTTTCGAAATAAGGCAAAGCAGAGGATTAATTTAACATCCACAAAGTATGATATGCCTAGTAAATCAAGCACGAGGTTAAAAGAATCACATAATAAGTATAATCGAGCCACAATGGATACTATTCTTGAAGATAGAGGCAGACCATACCTCTCCAGCTTCAACATGTAAGACATGTGGTGCAAAAGCTAATCCTGCTGAACTGTTCATCCATTCACCTGGTGGAAATAAACTTTTATGAAAAAAAATTGCATTCTCCGGTTAACAAACTCGGTGCCCGTGATTTCATTTTCCAGTTTCTTGTTCAAAAACTGCCTGAAATCTTGCATTAAGTTCACAGCTAGAGGTTTCCAGTCAACTTAATTACAAGGATGGATCAAGGATTTCTTAGGGGACAAACTAATCGAAGGGATATCCTATTTAGCGCAGTATCAATATTCAATACTACAAATGCTGAAAGATATATCAAATACATGGGAATAAATAAATCACTTGCATTACGTTAAGTCGAACGAAAACTAACCAAGAGGAGCCAGTTTCTGCTTCCATCCAGTCCCGGGCGGCCGCCCTCTGCGAGGTTGTTCGGCAGGTGCAGCTCCCTCGGAAGAAGACACGGAGACCGACAATCGGGGCACAGCTAAAGACACCTTAGGCCCATCGGGTGCATATTTTCTAGGCCTACCCCTCTTCTTCTTCTTCATCGTTTCACCATCGGCGCCGCCGCCCCGTGACGCACTCGACGCCGAAGCCATGTTCATCCCATGAGAATAACTGTGTGATATATTCTCAACATGAAAACCACTGATTCCTACATCGTGATGCACTGAAATGCTGGGATTCGATGACAGAGTTTTGAAAACAGATGCAGGGTGCATTTCACTGGTCGATTTTAAGGGCAACCTGGAAGCAGAGACATGGATATTTTGGCAGGGTCCTGAACCCGACGATCCGCCAGCAATTACACCTCTGTGGAGGTAAAACGAGGCTGAACCTTGCAATGCCATCCCTTCTCTCCCTTCCATTCCATGCATTTACTTGGTAAAAATAAATCACGGTTAAAGCACTCTTCTTTTTTCTTGGCCGACTCCAAAATCAGAACGAAACCACCAAATAAAGAACAAACATAGAACCCACCACTCAGAATCACAGCGTGACAGACAATAGAAAGCTTGTATTTTTCGTACAAGAGTTGGACAAAACTTCAAGAAAGAAATCAAATTCTCAACAAGAAAACGTGATGATCAATGGAAACTCAAAAAGGTCGAATCTTGCCACTAATTGAAGCACAAGAGACACACATCAAAGCCTGTGTATTCTGAAAATGTAGAAAATCCAGGCTACCAAACCCACAATTCTCCAGCTTAAACAATACATTACTTCAACTTAAAACTCATTTACAAAGGGAAATCAAACTCTAGATTCGGAATGTGGTGGAGTGACAAAGAAAAAGGAGAGGTCGGGGAAAGAGGAAGACAAAAAGTTGATGAAATAGCAAAAGAAATGGAGCTTTTAGAATTAAAGATAAGGGGACGAGACCTTTGAATTTGAATAGCAATAATTTCAGCATCGGAACAGTAGGTTTTGTTGTTGGATTAGCAAGGACTCTGAATCTGAATCTGACTCTGAAGACATTGAAATGAAAGGTGACAGTGCAGTTGATAACATCGACGTATCGACATGTCTTTGTCACAAGCAGCAAAAAATTCAGTGTATATTGGCTCTTTCTTAAATTAAAACGGACCGGGGTTCTTTTTTGTTTTTTTACGAACCGGATTCTTCACTACCACTGTGCTTCATACTGACTTCAGGGCACTTTGAACGGCCCGAATCATCATGGCATGTCAAATTATTTGATTTGCAAAAAATCTGTGTCGTCCATACCCCTCCGGACACTACCCAGATGGGGTAGCATTGATCGATACTCTTTTTCTTTTCTTTTTTGTACATATGGCAAAAGTAAAAAAGCAGCTCCGGTATTTTAATTTTTTTTTAGAAAAAAAGATTTAAGAATAAGGGTTTGATCAGGACCGGTGATTTGGAAGGAAGAGAGAAGGGAGGTATGGGAACTTTTAAAAAATTGTTATTTGGGAAAAGAAAGAAAAAATTTGTGAAAGATTTAGAATAAAAATTTCCTTCTAGGTGGAAATGAAAGGAAAACTAATTTTTTTTTTTTACTTCCTCCTCTTTAAAAAAAAAATTATGCTGGATTTGCGCTTGTGTGCTTGGTGCGACTCTGGTCAAGAAGTTGTCCACTAACACATTGTTCTCTGACGAGATGGATCATTTTTCTTGCAAATTTACTGATTTCATGAAAGACTAAGAACCAACTTAAAATATCTCGATCTTTGATTGAGTCAGAGTATCGTTCGATGGCTACGTTCATATGTAAACCGAAATGGTTGAAAGAGCTCCTATAGTCCTATTGGCCCTCTATGTAGAGCATCTGACTTCTATAGTTGTAGTATAACCGAAATAAAATAATGCTGCTGCTTCTTCTTCAAGGGAAAAAAGGGCCCAAACATTCAATGTTTGTTGGTGGTGGGGTTTGAATTTGTAATGAATGTGGTGAGAAGATGGCACACTTTTTTACAGTCAAAAAGGTCCTTCCTTGTGTACAATGAACCTTGAAAGACACGGTAGACTGAGGGGTCTCTGAACTTGCCTCCTTGTACTTACTTTTTGACCAAGTCAAACCAAACACGTGACATTTGTGGAAGATGAGACTTTAACAATATAAGTGTAGTATGAGTAGGTTATATTTAATGATCCAATTTTAATTTCAAAATATGATATATGTTTTCATGGATCTCACCCATATAAATCAATTTTGAACTATTAAATCATATATTATGATACTACCATTATGTTAACATGAATTCAACCGTGTCAACATTTTTCGAATTTACTGCACTGATCCTTGAAAAGTTTAAACAACATAAAATTTTTAAGAAATATTAATATATTAGTACATCATTCATTTTTTAAAAAAAAAAACATGTAGCATATTTCATCGCATGTTATAAACATTCAATCACATTTACCCCATTTACCCAATTTGATAGGAGTTTTATGCTCAAATTTTGAAAATATGAAATCTAATATGTTATTAATTTTACGTAAAATATTTGTTGCTTTTATGATTTTTTATAAGAGGTGTAGATACAATTACACTGAAAAAATAATTATTATGTTATACAATAGTTTTGGTATTATCTTTCCAAACAGGGGGAAAATAAACAAATTGGCATGATATTTTTTATATTAATATTTTTGAGTATCAAATTCAAGTTTCGAGGTCATTCTTGCCATGTTACATTGACTTGATAAGATCGATTGCACACAAATTAGAATTCATGTCATTCTTTTGTTTAACATTTTATGACCATCTTATTTATTACATGATTAAGTCACGCCCTCTTCATTTTTTGGTTCAACTATCTAATTTATGGGATTTATTGTTTTATTTGATTTTGATATAAATTGGGCCTAAAATGTTGTGGTATTATGATAAGTCCGGGAAGATAATTATGGCTTTAAATAGAGTGGTGTGCCTCTCCATCAGTCCAATTATTTTAAAGAAGTTACAATTTTACTGAAAGAAATTATTCAATGAAACCCATAAAGAAGTTTATGCCACCAAAATAGCCAATTACACAAATCATAATTAGTTAACTACAATATCATTTCCGGCCAAAACAATGTATGAGCTCGGATATAACTCTGAGTTAACAATGTTATATTCGTAGAGGACCGCGAATCATTCACTCTAGATGATTCTACTTTCTGCATCTTGCCCTTGACTCCGGTTAACAAAATCCAAGTAACCCTGCCCCAGTTGAAAACATTGTTTTACACAATATATGACCAATATCCTAAGTGTACGCATAAAAGCTAGCTCTAAAAGCATTTCACATAACTGCATCAAGAAATGGATCTAATTCTAGCTGTTGTATGGAACCAAATATTGCTAATAATCGATCAATGAAAGGTGGTCAGCTATGAAAAGTTTTCATTTGCTAGTCCTTTGAACTTGTTAAGTAGTTCAAGAAAATATATTCAGCGACTTTGGTTACAAGAAGTTAGCACTGGTACCTGAAGGATTCCAACAGCAGCAAATTTGTCCACAATTGTCTTACATTGCACAGGATGCAAATTCAAAGGCTTCAAGAGGAAATCAACGCTCTAGTTACATACAGAAATTTGAGTTGATCGGTAACTTCATGTCGTGAAAATTATCTTTCACAAGTAGTTAACAGAAGCACAAGCTCAACATTTAAAGATACGCAAAACCACATATGGTAGCGTAAGGAGCAAAAGGACATTACTTTGAAGCTTATAAGCTCTTTAAAACAATTTAAAGAAACTTGATGGCATATAAGATGCATCAGAGTGTATATAGAATTTGCCAGAATAAATATATCTTCCAAAATGTGAATATAAGCTTTAAAGTTCAAGGTAACTCTTTTTGAGAAGCAAACCTCTTACTTTTTAACAAGTCAATAAACTGGACTCTACGATAAAAAAAATCTTATAATTTACTAGAGTTTATCTTATCCGAAAAAATCGAGACATTTTTTTTATTTAAGACAAATACTTTATAATCTCTGTAACATGTATCGCATATTCGCATTTACCACTTCATTGTCCAAAAACTTGCTGAAGAAAAACTTGAAACAAAAACTTCAAGTTTAAAAGATATAATAAGCCAAGAATGTCAAGTAAAATTTATAGAAACCACAAAAGTAAAACTCGTGATGCAATTTTGGATACTAGTTGCATGGAGATACCGGCTAAGCAAAACCAAACTTGCGCAATTTTTTAAAGAACGTTAAAGCATTCACCTCATCAATGAAACATGAAAATAAAAGTATGACAAAAAAATTGAAACAAAAAGATTTCACCTTCGATGTGAAGCACTCATCCCAAAAGGTATAATTCAAATCTTCGAATTTCCCTGTTTTTGTAAGGTCATCAATGAACAGCTTCACGTGGACCGCCTGTGAAAGGAAGTCACCATGAAAAGTTTGTGATAAAAACAAACGAATGATACAAATAAATGTGAGATGCATGTGATGGTTGGCAACTTGGCATACATTTTGGCTGTTCTTTTGCCTATCGAAAGGATAACCAAAAACGAAGCTTGAGAGTGAAAACTCAGAGATCTGCATGCAAATTTAAAATCATCAGTGGCAATGATAAATTTAATTAACTACAATAACCTGCATCACAATGTTTGGAAATACCTCCATTAATGCAATGGAAGTTACTATTGTGTAAAATGTTATTTTAATATAAACTTGAAAATTGAATACCAGCAAATGCAATAACCAATTGCATAACATCGGAGCATTCAAAGCAAAAAGACACAACTGCATACGTACGGGAAAAAATGTTATCAAAGACATGTTCAAATGAATGCCTGAAATGGTGGCAGCTATTGCCATTTACTTCCTAAAGTTATGAAGATTCAACATTTAGGTTCAAAATTTTCGTTAAAAGAAAACTCGAGGTTATAAAGACAAAAGAAACATTCAAAATTTTCCAAATTAGAATTCAAAGCCTTTAACAGGATAAAAAGAGGAAACCGACAGATCACAACTAAAATTTAACATCCAGATATAATACTCCAAGTATTCTCTAAACATATTATGTTTAACAACGAGCAGCAAGGCAGAAAATTTATAATACAAACAGCAAGTATACTCACCAGACCAGACTTTGGAAATCAGTTGCCATCAAGTCGATGTTTGTTTTTTTGCGAATCAAGACACTGCCACATTATTCAAATTGATTCATCAGTAAACAAACCCCCTGTTGATCATTAACTGTAAAGAACCTACACAAGACTTGCATGACAACAAATAAAAAAAGTAAATTATTCACAAATGTCATGAATGAAGAAATACAACCACATGACCTCAGGGGTGCTGCAATTTTGTTATTAGCATCAGAAAGAGCTAGTCCCACGTACTTATCACCCACATCCAAGCCAAGCAAGCGCCTTTTCTTTAGCCCGTTTGATTTGGACAATTCTTGGAACAGTTTCATTGGCTTCAAGTACTTCATCTGTGTCACTCGTCGCAACCCACAAAATTTATGAATAGCATTGTAAAAAGTGAACGGAATTATTTTCACAAATTTAGACAAATATACTTTCAGTGAATCATTTTATCAAACATCTTAGGTACATTGTACAATCTTAAAAAAAATCAGAAGGACCGCAACAATACGAGGTGCTCGTGATAGAGAAATCGACTTTTTTTAAAAGAAGAACGATAAAGCAACGAACGAAGCGCGATGACCGACTGTGAGCACAGAGAGATGAATGAATGAATGAAGAGACGAGAACGATGAACTGTGCAATTTAGGACTGGATCGTGGATGGTAGTGGGCTGAAGGGCGGTGGGCTTTTTAGGTTTGAATTTTGTAAGCCCACAAGCCCACGAGTCATTCTTACTAAATCTATTTTAAAAAAAATTAATTTATTGTAAATCGGTTAACCGAATTTTTTAAATAAAAAACCGAAATCGAACCGATTTAATCGGTTTGATCGAATTTTTTGAAAATTAAAACCGAACTTTCGAAAAACCAAATTACCGAATTAGATCGGTTCGATGGTTAATTCGATTTAACCGAATTAATGCTCACCCCTACTGGAGAGTGTGAAACACATCCGATTTTATTGATAATATACTATAAAATATAGTATGATATATCATATATCAATATCATAATATACTATAAAATATAGTATAATATAATCTTAAGTATTTAGATATAATTTTTAATAAAAAAAAAATATGTAAAAATTGATGATATCCGTGAATGAACGTAAAACATGCACGGGACACCAACGATATAATAGTAAACATGTCATTTAAAATGCTTCCAAACATAGTTTAAACCTTTTACATATGAAAGCCATTGACTATTAAAATGATATATTTTTTGGGTTTCGGAAAAAAAATTATATAAAATATTTAATATAAGCTGGTAAATTTTTGATTCGTTTGGAAAAAATTTCAATGTTTTTAGAATGTTCAATATATTTGATGGAAGCTCAAACAAATACTAATTATAAATAATCTCACTTCTGTTATAAATTATAATAAAAATAGAGATATGAGTGGAGAGAATTCATATGAGTCAATACTCAGGTGCAAATTTCATTGAACTCAACCACCCATATTTATAGGAAAAGATTACAAGATACAAATCTGTACAAATATTATCTTTATATATTTATCTTGATCACGTATCGTTAATAAGATAATCATCTATAATAATAATATGTTTATAACACTCCCCCTTAGATGATTATTTGCACAAGCAATCGATTCTTCAAAATCTCCATTTGGCAAGTTGTATGTCTGAGAACTTCATCGAGACTCAAGTGTTGCCTCATTAAAACCTTGACAGTAAAACACCGTGGAAAAAATATGAACGAAGAAAAAAGAGTACAACAACATATATTTTCTTTGCATATCTTTCCGACGATGGATGCCCCTCGTTAAAACTTTATCAGAAAAAACCCAGTGGGACAAAATCCTAATGAAGGAAAAAGAGTACGACATCTCTGGATACTTGTTAATTGCCTCATTAAAAACCTTGTTATGAAAAAACACGTGGGAAAAATCATAGACAAGGAAAAAAAAGTACAACTTTAATTGCTCCCCCTCTTGCAAGCATCACTTTCAATTATTAATTCTTAATATTTCAATTTTATGCACTACTTTATCAAAAATTGATTCAGATGCTGATTTTGTCATATATATGGTACTCCAAGACCAAATATATTTTCTTCTTCTTCAAGTTGACAAAAACAATATTTTGAGCATCGAATCCTTCGATGATGTTTCTATATGTATCACCATCAAATCAATGCATCCACGATAAGTGCAAATATTTTTTCATAATCCGCTTGAAATACTTTGAGAAACTTTGCTAATATTTGCTCATATTGACACATATCATTGTTATTGAAAGTTCAACAAGTTATAGTTCAAAATAATCATCATTTTGCGTAATAGCAAAACACACGAATGATTATATCATTTCGATCTCAAATAATTTGTAAAATCTCATATTTTAATATACTTGTTATTCTTCAGAAATAATATAATCCAAATTGGATTTATTGAAATAATTGGTCGTTCACGCTTCTAGTGTCCTTTTTCATTTACTTGCAAGTAATATAAAATATGTTCTTGCAGGACGTAGATTTATTTCATAACGACCAGCCTCCATTGATCTTTTCACATTGAGATATTCACTCATTTTCTTTAAAATGAGTTCTTCGTCACTAAAAACGATTTAAATTATTCAACTTGAACATAAATGAAGCTAAACAATCTTATACACAAGATCAAATAATGTATTTGAGATTTAAACTTTGAACATCATTTTCACTTTATATTTTATTGGGATCGATCTCAAATATTCTTGTAGCTTCCATTAACTCCCCTCAATGTTGAAAACATTGTTTTAAAAGAATAACGAATGAGAATTTCGCGTTATAAAATCTCATTTTTCAAAATAATTGATCATAAGATCTAATTTATTTCCAACATATTTATAATCTCTTCAAGAGATTTATTGTAGTGCATTTTTCGCACAAACATTAACTTTCAGTACATGAACATTTGACATAATATTTATAATATATCTTTCATATATCCCCAAATATGACGCATTTATTCTCATGGTTTAATAGTTGATTGGAGGCAAAATAAATCAACTAAACCAACGTATTTATAATCATAAAATTGATATGCATATCCTCTTTTTGATCAAGCTTGTCTTGATTACATATTCTGGAAATTTTCTCAATACGTATTTTCGCAAACATCGTGTTGCGCTTTGTGGGCCCACATTATTTATTCATTCCAGATAATATGGAGATTTTCTACCAATTTGAGCTAATGATAGTGATATCAAATTTGATAAGCCAATAAAAATTCATAAAATCTTTTGGATCTTTGATTCAAAAACATCAATATTTATCGATCCATAAACTTTTGGCTTGTTCATTAACAACTTTGTGCACTATCAATAGTTTTTCAACTATTTATATAATTTGAATGCTCAATTCAATCCATTATGCCAAACTCTGAAAGTATTTGTATCATTGATACTTTTGAAGCTCTTTAGCTCTTTTAGAAATATTGATTTGTAATATACTATTTAAACCAAATCAATATCTACTAGATTCAAAAATACATATACGTCACTATTGTGTATCACTATTTTATAATATCAAGCACATCAATTTTTTTCATCGTTAATCAAGCGATCTTATAGATATTTCAAACATTCAATCAACATACGATGAAACATATGATTTGGATAGACATCAATGGTCTTCACAAAATTTTATATCTTAGTTGATAGATATCAATAAATCTTTTTACGTACTTCAGGTACGACAGTGATACGAGATACCGATGTACGTTTAGTACAATACTTGATTATGACGTATATCTCAATATTTGCATCCTAAAATGTTTTATCACAACAATACCTAATTTGAAATATGAATGTATTATTTTCAAAGAAAATAGTAAAGTTGCTAAAAATCAAGTAAAACATGAAATTTAAAAAATGATGATTACACATTACCATAAATGCGAAGCAGAAGCATGAAATTAAGCGACCCAATAATAATAATAATGGGGAAGATGTCGGTGGGAAATGGAGAAATTAACAAGAATAAGCATTTAATAAACCCTACACGCTCGAAAATAGATCTGCATTAATCTCAACTTCAACCCAAGTACACAACACATTTGTGTGCATCTATATGTGTCTATTCTGTATATCCATGTTTATGTTCCTCCGCCTATACGTATACCCTTCATTTCAGACTCCTTTTTAAGCCCAAATCAAGCCTTCATATACCGCTTTATATATTTCTAGATACACATATAGACGGCGTTAACAGTTCACTTTGTGCTTTGACCAAATCAGGTTCAGCTTCAGCCAAGTAACCTCTTTTAAGGTGCTTTTCTATTCTTGATTGATATGTAACAAATTTTGGGATGTGGGTTTTTGGAATTTTTTGTATTCCTGTATCATTGGTTTGATGTCTTTAATTTTTTGAATGGGATTTTTCTACTTTGCTTTGCGTTTTTTTTTTCAGGAAACAGGGTTTTTTTTGGACATCTGTTTCTGGGTTTGTTATGTTGATTTGGATTGACTGAGTATGTATGTTTGATGTGCGTTAGAAAAATAGCTGAGTTGGCAGAGCAAAAAAGAGGTCTTTTGGGATGTGTTAAAAGAAAGTTGTAAGCTTTTGATTTTTTTTTTTTTTTTGAAAAAAGGAATCGGCTCGGTGCTGTTCGGTTTTCCAGACGTATCTTTACTAAAAGTAGCTCTTTTTGTATCTGACCAGTGTCTGTTTTTCTCGGACTTGGGGACGTGGAATGTGATTGAATTGATGATTTGAGCTCTTGCTTTGTGTCTACGAACTTTTCATGCCAAGTCTTAGTGGAGAGAACCCAACCTAATAGACTAACGCGTTTCTCAAGCCAAAGTGTCTAGCTTTCATTGACCTATCAGTGTTTGATGCATATGCTTTAATCCAATCTGTGATGCACTTCCATTAGCTTGTTAGCACGCTTAATCCAATCTATAATGTAATGCGTTCATTGACTACATTATCGTTAGTCACCGATAGTCGTTTTTTTAGGCCCTCTCCTCTCACTGTGTCGAATCTTAATGAGAGCACTTTGGTCATAAATCCCCATAGAAGATCCGAAATCTTGATGACCACTTGACCAGCCTTCTAGTTGGGTTAGCCCCTCAAACTCATTAACGACTCCTAATTCCATAGTGGAGCCTGGGGCCAAACGTGGGATATGTAATAAAAGTAAATGCAAATGACAAGGTTTTGTCTTATACTTTTAAGCTTCTTTGCTACCCATATTTATAAGATGCCAATGTAATATAATCTTCTGAGATTCTTTGATCAGCTGCAAGTTACTGAATGGTAATAGCAGTGCTTGTTGGTCGGCACACACATGCCAGTTATAAAATTACAATTTCGGTGATATGCGATGGGTGAATGGTTTATCCTGATGCTGCACAATTTGTTCTGAAACCACTCATTGTTGCATATGAGCATGCTCTGGCATGTGGCTTCTCAAATCAACTATCCTTACTGCAAGTTTTATCATGGGACTAGTAAAAGATTCTTTTAGAGTATCCTCTGACTCTCGAGGATTTTTGTTTCACTTGGTGTGTACATTGTTTTGAATTTGAACAGAGTTATTATGTGTTGATACTTCAGGATAATAATATAGAAGTATAACTTCAATATATAACCTTTTTCTGAATTCAGATTGATGGCCTTTAAGCCATAAACTGTGGCTTTTGGAATTTTCGAAGTTTGAAGTTTTAATTCTGGTAGCTTCAAATAGTGGTTGGATTGGGATGGGCTGCCACTGTTCAAAGATCACCTCATGTTGTTTTATCTGGGATTATGATGGATCAGTTCAGGAAGCCAAGAATGCTGGTTTGTAGAAGAAAAAGTTTTTCATCTTATGTTGTCAAAAAGTCGAATTTGACTGCTTACGTTTGTTGCAGAAAATGAAGATAAAGGTGAAATTAGTGGCTTGCCTGCATTTCGTGAATACTCAATCGAACAACTCAGGATAGCAACATCTGGATTTGCAGTCGCGAACATAGTTTCAGAACATGGGGAGAAAGCTCCAAATGTGGTTTATAAGGGGAAATTGGAGAATCAGAGGCGGATAGCTGTCAAACGCTTTAATAGGTCTGCTTGGCCTGATTCCCGGCAGTTCCTGGTTAGCAGGCACTACGTGCATCTTTACCTTTTTGTTTATTGAGAAATTATTTCTGTACAATGATGTTGCGAGCTGTTATTTCTCTTTACTGTTCAAATTGTGGGGTTGTGAGATGTATATTTTGATTCTTTCATAATTTTTTCAATAAATATCTTACTGTTACTTGTATCTGATTTAAAAATATGTAGCTGGAAAAAATGTCACATTTTTTGATACTTTTTAGCTTTCTAACTATGGTGTATATGTTCTTTGACTCATCGTGTGATTGGAACTTCAGGAAGAAGCAAGAGCTGTTGGTCAACTCCGAAATAATAGAATGGCCAATTTACTTGGCTGCTGTGCTGAAGGTGACGAGAGACTGCTTGTTGCTGAATTTATGCCCAACGAAACTCTTGCCAAACATCTGTTCCACTGTGAGTGCATTTAGTTTGATAATTATGTTGCTATTAGTCATACATCGTGCGATCACTAGTTATTATGAAAACTGCTCATTATTATGGCAAACTGTTGTTTTCGAATGGTATCTACTCTGCTCAGTTGAGATTTCCTTTCGCGTGGCAGGTGCTGTTCTAAATATAAATGACATGCTTTTTCTCCCTTTCTCTATTTATACAAAGTGTTTCCTTTCGAATAAATAATAATACTCGCATTATCCACTTTCTCGTTTATTTAAATTACAAACTTTCACTTGTCTGCGGACAATTTTCTTTTCCATTATAATCTAATTGACCGATGCTGACCGTGTTGTAGACTGTCTACTTGTACTAATCTAGACCTCCAAAAGTTCAAAACGTGTTATTGGGAACCTCGCTTAGACTTCAATGTATGCCTTGTTTTCATTTTCACTAAGCTTCTTTTCTATGTGAATTCAGGGGAAGCACAACCTATGAAATGGGCAATGCGGCTACGGGTTGCTTTATATCTTGCTCAAGCATTAGAATATTGCACGAGTAAAGGACGGGCTCTTTATCACGATCTTAACGCCTACAGAATAGTCTTTGATGACGTTAGTCTGAAGTTTTTTCATCTCAGTTATCTGTTATTCATTATTTCCCATAAATTCAAATTCTAACAAGTATACTGGTAATTCTGTACTTCTCATTGTGTACTTTGTATGCTACAGGATGGCAATCCCAGACTGTCATGCTTCGGTTTAATGAAGAACAGTAGAGATGGAAAAAGTTACAGTACAAATTTGGCATTTACTCCTCCAGAGTACCTAAGAACTGGTATCATATCTACTTTAGAAAGAAATATCTTAATCCAAACTGCATGATATAGGATTACCACAGGATGCTCCTCTTATATCTGTGCATATCTTTTGGTTTACAGTACATAATTTATTTGAGTCGTGTTTCCTGGTCTCTTAAGCGTAAGAACCTCGGGTAAAGCGGATATTATTTTTGTTTTGTCGATGTTGCAGCCAAAAAAATTAATGTGATTTTAATCAGCTATAACTATCTTGGACTTGTGCGATTCAACGCAACACCAATTTACTGACAGAACACCTGTTGCCCATTAAGGAATATTACCCCCTTTTGTTGATTTCTCATCCACACAATCAGAGGTACAGGCGAAATTTTACATATTTCATTGGCTGACAACATATCTGTGCTACCAATTTTCTTGCTTATTGGGAAAAACAAATGAATCTGCTGATGATCATTTAGTGTGATGTGCTCGGAAATGTCTGATTGCATCATTAGTTGGTGATTTTGAAACATCCAGTTTTCTCTTAAAACATGTGTTTAGTGCTTAAAGTATTCTTTGATATTCCTTTGGCAATTGAACTACTTACTTTTCTGTGCTATATTTGGCCCCTTAGTTGCTGATTTTTAAGCAGGAATTGTGCTTAGTATAACTTATGTCCTTCCCCTTGATTCACCCTTGATTGGGAACCAAGAGACTGGCTGAAACTAAGTCTTTTTAGCTCATTTATATAGATAATTACATCAATTCAAACTAGTTAAATCTGTACTGTTCAAATTAACCTTATGTTGTACGAATTGTCTCCTGTTCTGCCTTTGAGATGCTTGGTATCATCATGCTGTTAACTCTGCCAGTGTTCAATTAATGCACCATAAGCTCTTGTATTTTGAGATTGTTGATTGATTTATATCGGCTCGCTGAATTTTTAGGAAGAGTTACTCCGGAGAGTGTAACATATAGCTTTGGTACACTTTTGCTTGATCTCCTCAGTGGTAAACATATTCCACCAAGCCATGTAAGTCATGTTATTCTCTGTTTTTCTTAATTTTACATGATACATTTTATTGGTAATGCCTAAACCCAAAGGTAACTGCTTATGAAAAAATATGCTAGTTGTCAGTTAACCTGAAAGAAATGTCTTGATATTTTATGCTGCAATGTTTTGTCTGATATCTTGCCGCCCATGGATTGGAAGGCCTTTTTTTGTATGTTGGCCTACCACTTAATGGGCCGCTGCTGTTCTTTTTAATTTCCTTCCTAGCTGTAATAATTCTCTATCTCATGACTTTGCTAACGCTTTTATAATGTCACTTTTTCAAATTTTTACCACCCAAAATATTAGGGTCTAGGGGCATCCCCTCAAATACTCACATCCATTCACACGATTGTTCCTGTGTACATGGGACTATTTTATCCCATTGGCCATATATTGGCAGCATTTATTATTTTCTTGTTGAGTTTGGAGTCCAAGAAGTAGTGATTATAAGAGTATCTGTTTATTTTGTTTCTTCTGTTCTGTGCATTTTCTTTTGCGAAGTCTCTGCCTGTGAATGGAGACAGTTTATCTGATAGATATTGTCTCAAGTTGTCTGCGAATCTGAATTTACTCCAATTTCTGCTTCAATGTTCGCCTTCTGACTAGGCTTGCAATCAGTTCTACTCTCATTTCATTCATGCGTTGTCAGGCCCTTGATTTGATAAAAGACCGAAATATCCAAATGTTAACTGATTCGTGCTTGGAAGGGGAGCTATCCAACGATGATGGAACCGAGTTGGTTCGTTTAGCATCAAGATGTTTACAGTATGAACCCCGCGAGAGGCCTTCTCCTAAATCACTAGTTACTGCACTAGTTCCTCTTCAAAAGGATACAGAGGTTAGATCTTCTATAAATGTGCAAATGCAATTTGTGTGACGAAAAATCCAGCATTAGGTTGACCACTAATAGCATGCCCCCTGTTTATTTTGCCATATTATTTTGTTTGCGCCACTTGTACAATGCTCGTAGATGTTTGAGTATAGGATAAAAGTGAACTTAGCCCCCTATTGTTGGAAGAATTAACTTCTTTTTTTGGATTAATGATTGCAATCAGTGTTTGCCCAGCATGTGATGATTTCTTGAAAAATGTGATTGATATTGGTTTTTTTGCCTGGTTGAGTTCTTTTTTACTGTTGATGTTATGGCACGTGAGCATGATTTTATCAACATCATATAAGACATAAAATGTCTTAATGGTGTAGATTATTTTGAAAATTTTAAAATCTTATCTATTGAATTTATAAGAAAATTGTAGTTTTATGGAGCGGTGAAAAATTAAATTAAAAGTAATAATTATTTTGGTAGATGTGTAAGGGAAAATAATATGTTTTGAGGGAGGAAAAATGTAACCTTAGGCTCCATTTTCAGAATTCCAACTTGGCCACACAATGTTGAGAAGTGTGTGATACGAAAGAATTGCATTTGTCATATGAACGTATTTTAAGGGGACGGCACTGAGTAATCCTTTTGCAGGTTCCTTCTCATATATTGATGGGTATCCCTCATGGTGACGCGGCTATGCCTTTGTCGGCCCTTGGCGAAGCATGCTTAAGAATGGATTTGACAGCCATACACGAGATACTGGAAAAACTCGGGTACAAAGACGATGAAGGGGCAGCAACTGAGGTATGGTTCTCGCTAATCTTACCATAAAGTTCTTTTCCCTCATCTATTTTGCTGACAAATTATATGATTCTCTCTCTTTATGCAGCTTTCATTCCAGATGTGGACAAATCAAATGCAGGACACTTTAAACTCAAAGAAAAAAGGTGACATGGCTTTCCGTCAAAAAGATTTCCGAGCTGCAATCGAATGTTACACACAGGTTAGAACTCTGACCATCCTTCCCATATGGCCCTATGTCCGCAGAAAAATATGAGGAAGAAAAAATCATAGTACACGTTTTCTTGATTATCTACAGTTTCCCCTGACAGAAAAATGCGCCTCTATCATGTTTTTTTTTTGGGCAGTTTATCGATGTTGGAACCATGGTATCGCCTACTGTGTTTGCTCGTCGTAGCCTCTCTCATGTTATGAGTGATATGCCAGAGGAGGCCCTCGATGATGCGGTGCAGGCACAAGTTATATCTCCTGTTTGGCATATAGCTTCATATTTACAAGCTTCCGCTCTTTTTGCATTAGGAAGGGAGAATGAGGCACAGATTGCACTTAAAGAAGGTTCAATTCTTGAAGAAAAACGGACCACGCCGTCCTGAACAATCCACGGGATTTCTTCTATTCATGTCAAAACGATTAAAGACTCTTCAACTCGAAAAACAACAGATACACGTACTTTTTGTTACCATTCCTGGCTAACTTTTTCTGATTATTTTGGTTTTGAGGGTTTATTTCTCCAAGTGCAGAATATCTGGACTAAACTTTTCCAAGAACACATTACAGTTCAGAGCCATTGAAAGGGATAACATGTTGGTTGATGGAGAGCTGGTTTATTTTTATTTTTATTTTTATTTTTATTTTTATTTTAAAAAAATTGAGTTCTTGAAGAGATATGCTGTACTTTGATTGTGTACAGTGCTACGTGGTTTGTTTTTTTGGTGGGATTTTTGTGGAGATTATTTATCGGTGTCAGAAATTGGTTGTATTTGGTGTAGTATGAGAAATGATTTCTTGTTGTTGATGGTATTGGATTGTATTGAGGTCATTGAAGAATCATTTATTGTATTGATCAACATGCCGATTTGCAATTTTAATTCGAAAAAATTCTCTAAATCGCAACAATTGGTTGACTCATCTTTACCATATCAATTAACCACCACATACAAGTTTTGAGAAGAATCTGAAGCGTAGCAATAAATTGTTCTGATATGAACTTAAAAAAAGAGATGATTTTATGCTACATGGGGGAAAACATTTTTGATTTATTTTTGCATTAGATGATCGGCTATACACTCAGAGTGTTTCTTCATGACAACTTCGATACATGTAATCAACGGTCACGTGAATCTAATTCATAGTTATTATAGCTAATTAAATCACCAAATCAATTGTATATATTGTTTCCTGCTGGGAATGTTACAAGTCTCGAACACTGTAAATGGAAGCAAGACGCCTGAAGTACATACAATACATCAATTCGACGTTCAATATTCATGGTTTGAAACAAAGCATAAATAGATGATTACAAGAAATCCTCGAAATTTACACACATTCATGAATGCACTGCTTAGTACGAACACATAAAAGAACAATCAATCTGCACAAATAAACAAAGCATAATTGGCACAACAACGGCAGCTCAACTCAATCAAACTCTGCTACTTTTGAAGGGTATGGCTCGGATGATGATTTGGTGGTAAACTGCAGCAAGCGCCGCGCCGATGAATGGTCCAACCCAAAAGATCCACTGGGATACAGGAATCAATAAAAATCGTATTAGTCCAACAAAATGACCAAGATTAGGTGGCGTTTGCAACCTCTACAAACAAGTGATTATGACTTCGTGTATTTCAAGTCGATTTTAACATATTGCTGGTCGGAGTAAAATATGTAGTTAAGCATGTTACATAAATCCTTACTTGGTCGTCCCATGCCAGGTCTCGGTTGAAGATGATGGCGGCTCCGAGGCTTCTAGCGGGGTTGATGCCGGTTCCAGTAATGGGGATGGTGGCTAAATGAACAAGAAACACTGCAAAACCGATGGGAAGTGGGGCTAGAAGCTGCAAAGAATGCAATGGTATCACTAACAAAAGCAATTTATGTACACGAAATACACATGCATGCATATATTCACAAACATAAAAATAAACATACATAAACAAAAGTTGGTCCTCAAATGTAAATAATTTAGACATGAAATAGTTTAGAGCAAGAAATATGACATGAATCAAGTGCATATATATTAAGAAAGTTAAGCTTACAGGAACATGTGAATCTCTGGCATTCCTCTTGGCATCAGTAGCAGAGAAAACAGTGTAAACGAGCACGAAAGTGCCTATGATCTCAGCACCGAGTCCATCGCCTTTAGTGTAGCCATGTTGAACAAAGTTGGCCCCGCCGTTGAATCTTTGGTAAGGTCCCACCATGAAACCCTTCACCACACCAGCACCACATGTGGCACCAAGGCACTGCATCACCATGTAGAACACAGCTCTCGTCAAGGAAAGCTTTCTTGCTAGGAACAAGCCCAATGTTACTGCTGGGTTTATGTGGCCACCTGTTCATGTTTTCCAAGAATTTAATTTAGGCAAAACAAGAAAAGAGTTTAAAGAAAGCATCTTGCAACATCAAAAAGACAGATTCCAATGCAATTAGATTAATGTCAGACCTGAAATACCAGCGGTACAGTAAACAAGCGCAAAAATCATGCCGCCGAAGGCCCAAGCAATGCCCTGGATACCCACAGATGCGCACTTGTTGTTGGCCCTGTTAACCCCCATCACTGTTAAAATCGAGATGTAGAGGAACAAGAAAGTGGCCACGAATTCCGCAATCCCAGCCCTGTAAAAAGACCAAGATTTCAGCTCTCCGGGTTCGAACAGAGGCGCTGGCGGTGGCTCCGAGTAATCTTTCAAGTCCGTTTGCGCCGCCGTGCCCAACGGCTGAGCTTCTGTGAATTTGTTGGCTCCGAGTCTAACATCCTCTTCCTTGTTCTCCGCCATGGATCCAGCAATCTAGCTTTCAGAGATAAAATTGCCAGTGCTAGCTAGCTTAACATGTATATATATTATTATTATGGTATATATATATATTATAATTTTAAATGTAATACATGAATGTCACATAATATAAAATCCAAATTAGTTTTGAGGAATATGCCCGGTATGGACATGCACAAACTTTATCCTGGATAATAAAAATAAATAATCAGTGGGGTTTAGTGAGTGTTGGGATAAGAGACAGAAGATGTAGTGGAGGATGCATGGATAAGATGGATGGTGACAAATACTCTACTCAATTTTTTTTTATGCTTTTTAGGTTTCTTGTTCTTATCTTCTTCTACATGCTGTCCCTTCTTTTCCTTTTCCTTTTTCTTTTTTGTCCATTTTCTTAATTTAAAGTTTTTGGAGTTTTATACTATCCAGATCACACTATGAACCAAATTTACAAATATTTGGATGTTTATGTGCCTTTGCATTTAAGATGAGACATATAGTAAATCAATGATGGTGGCCAACTCATTGCATGTTTAATTAGGGTTAATTTCTCACATGCAGGGCCTGCCCTACCTTGCAACTTTTAGATGCCCATGCATTCATGGGGTTTATTTGGCTTCCGATCCTACGGTCATATGTGTTTTTTCACGTTGATCTATTATTTTATATGAGAAGTATATGCGGTTTAGCGTGAGTTATTAAGGGAGTGTTTGCAATCACTAAAAAAAATTATGTTTAATTTAATTGAAATCCAAAAACTAGTCATATGCTGATTATGATTCTTCAAAAATGATTATAATAAAAAGATAAATGTGAAAATTATTCTAATCAGTTATTTATCAAACACTCTCTAATTTTGATTTTTAGATTTTCACATTTGTTTTCAAACACTACTAACTTTTGATTTTTTTTAACTTTTTATCTATAAATTTTAATCATTTCTACAAAAACATAATCTTTTGCAAACACTCTTTAAATATACGATGAGATTGAATATCCATAATCATGCATGTCCAATGCGGATGATGCCATCTTTAATGGCGGTAATTGAATTAAAGATATATGATAAATTGAAATAAGATGACCATGATGATTTATTTTAATTTTTCACAAAAAATTGTAGTACGTACGTGAAATATTGGATGTCCTTGATATTTTATTAAAATCGAACTTCAAAAGGGGGTAATCTCTCTTTGTTTTCGTTTCATTTTTCCATCTCGAACGTAAATAAAAACATAACTTAGCATATAATTTCGTTCTATTTATGGAATATCTTTTCTCTTCTCTCGATCATGAGTAGTACTGTATATATAACCTGTCAATTGAGTTTTTGTTTATTTTCAAATATATATATATATATATATATATATATATATATATATAAATTGTATTTTTAATCCTTAATACTTGCTCTAATAAAAAATTATTCTTTTTGAAGATAATAACAAAAAATTCAACATTATTTTGAAGCCCAAAATCTTAGGGCTAATATTGGTGGCCCATCAAATGAGGCCAAGTCCATGGACCAGAAAGATTAAAGTGTATGCGGTCCTATGCTAAATGTCCATCAATCAATGTGAAAAAGGCTGCGCGTTGCGAAATAAGTCTTCTGCCTTTTACTTTACATTATAATATATTTTCTGATTATTTTTCTAAAAGATAAATATTAAGTGATTAAAATCTACGATATTGAGCTTGAATGCGGAACAAATCGAGTTTCTAAAGCCAACAAAAAAAATCAAATCAAATTTATCATGCCCCACTCAATAGTAAATTCGTAATTCACATAAATCGAGCAAACTTTGATCCAAATTTACTTTATTATTTTTTTTTTTGACGAAAACCTTGTAATTTTATTGGACAATATCAGATATTACAAGATTTATGAGCCAACTAGGAAAATTCTCATACTCCCAACAAAATGGTGCAGGAAAAGAAATAACAAAATTAGCTAAAAAATCAACCACAACATTAGTCGTTCTCGTAACATTAAGGTATATCGTAAAATTATGTTCTGGTTTATTTATTTATTTTTTAATAAATGCATTGTGGTGGGGAATAGAAGTCTACCACATATCACGTATCATGTAAACAGAAATGGACATGCCATCGAGTTTCTATAAACATAATGAAATTTTGTTCAATTTAAATTTCACTAGAAAGCTATGCCAGCTTGATTCAATTACCGATTACGTGTGGAGCTCTCCGGAATTCATTTATTTTCAGAGTTTAGTTAAGAATGATACAAAATTTAGGGAAGAAATTGACTTTGATGAAAATCGAAATACATAATTTCTAAAAAATTGGGGAGAAAAAAAATACAGAGTTTAAAAATAATTCCAATCGATACCAAAGAATGTTTTGTCTCACTCTCATCCCTTCACATCGGTCGAGAATCGTGATTGGACAAATTACTATAAAATACACAAACTTGTGGCCATACAAGTGTCCAAACTCCATACACACACATTTTTCTTTTTCTTTTTATCCAAAAAAATCAGCAAACACATTTTTTTTAAAGGTGAAAAATCGTCCGCCACTATTTTTTTCATGTGTATTGATATCCTAGAAAGATATTCCGGGTGGCGAGAATTCGGGGGCCGGGAGTATCTCGGATGATGAGATAACTCGGAAGGTTTAAGCACCCGGGCCATCCCAGAGACCCAGGGAGTCTGTGGAGATCTTGGGAGATTGAAAGGAGCTCGGGTAAAAGCAAGGGAGATAGGAAAGGAAGGAAAACTAGTGGGACCCGAGCTTTTCTATTCTTAAGGCCAAGAAACAGCCACGTCTACTTAGAGTGTGTCAGGATCAAATCACAGACCGAATCATTACCAAACACGTTCCAATGGAGTGAGTTCTTTCCTAAAACTACGGGTGTCTAAATCATACGTGGTAACCATCCCATCATCCTAAAAGCTGTCAGTAAGACCATACCCAATAATCATTGAGGACCCGGGCTGACGAGTATAAAACCAGGCTTGGACACTCAATAAAGGGGCTCTCGAACTTATGATCATCATTATTCCGCACACACTCTGTGGGGACCTCGGGTTGCTAATCTCGTCTTAGGGCAACTAATAATTAATTAAACAATTAATCAAACAATTAAAAAATAATAAATCAAGAGCAAAATTTTTTTCTTTTTTTTTTTTTAAATCCGGAGCCTCGCTCGATCGGGCAAAATCAGCCGATCGAGCGAGCAAGAAAATCATGCTCTCGGGTCTGCATAACTAATAGCCTCGCTCCCAAGCTGTCAATGTCATCTCAGACCAGCTCCTGCCCCATCTGTTGTGATGCACACATATAAAACAAAACAACAGCCGGATAAACTCCGATGAGAAATCATTCTCAGTATAATCGACATATAAATGCGTTAAATAAATTCATATCAACTCTAAACATGTCAACTCAAGAATAGAGTAAACATAACGCATATATCGACTCAAAACTTCAAATCAATACTTCAATTTATATAGCGCGCTTATCTCAAGAATTGATTCTTATCACTTCATTGCCATCAAGATTCGTAAACGATCTTGACATGGATATCCATCTAACGAGTTCGTAAACGACTCACAAATAAGGTTAACCGCAACCTTGGCATAGAATCAACTCAATATACAATCATACCAAAATCAATAAAGATCCACTACCTGTGATGGATCGACAATAACATTAGTTCTACCTCAAGAACAAGTACTTAAACAAGTATGTGATTTGTTCGGGATAACTCAAGAATAGTCGTTCTTGAGTTTCACAGTCCCTGACTCTCGATGTCGTCATTATACCTTTCATTCTCGAGTTGACGATGTTCCACATCTGGATAGGAAGTACAACAACTCCTACAAAAATCTGATCATTCAAACATCAATCAATCTTCAATCAAATTCACTTCAATCTTGATCACTTCTTCTTCGGTTTCAAGTTGAAGTTCTTGAGTCAATAGTCTCCTATCAAACTCTGAAACATATCATCAAAACATACATATCAAACTTCATTCTATTCAATCATTTCAAAATTGAATCAAAATCATCAATATAGATTTAATCAACATCATTTCAAACTTCAACTTCTTCTTATTCGGTATAACTCGGAGTCTTGCATCGTTCGTCTTTCAAACGTGGCTGAAACTGAGAAATAAAAATTCTATATCATCGCTAACATTTCACTAACATCTCAATTCAATCTTTGGTTATCAAAACTGATCCTAAAACATCAACCGGCGGCATAACGATTGAAAATCGGGAACCGACTCGGTATCGAATTCATTATTAACTTCTTATCAACTTCTAATCACTTCATATCATTCATACTCCTCATATCAGCAGCTATAATCTTTTGCTAACAAGTCAAAAACATGCTGGAATCATGATGGAATACATTTAATACGAACTCATCAATCCCGTTTCGATATAGAATCGCATATACGTTGAAGAACATAATCATAAACTCAAATGTACTGATTCTGCCAAATACTGATTTCGAAACCTAACTCAACCATCATAATACTTACACAATATCGAATCCCTCGTCGCAAGGATTCCAGAACATCTTTCGGAATCGAAATCGGACAACCGACGCAAAAGTTACGGCGATTTGAACAACTCATATTTCAAAGGAAAAAGGAAGGGTCGAGCTCCTCTGTTCAAATTTTCTGAATTCTGAAGTTTACACAATATTTACACGTTTCAAGGCTGAGTAAGCTTCAGAAAATCTGATATATATTGCATAATTGCAACTTAGTCCCTCAAATCCTCATTAATTGCAATTCAGTCATCGGCCTTCGTTTTAATTCAATTTCAATCCAAAATAATTTAAGAATATTAGAAATAAAATCAAAACTCTAAATATTCACAAATTAAATATACTTGGATTAAAATAAATTAAATTCGGATTAATTAAATAATCTCGGCCGTTTGCACTTTAGCCCTTGCAACTTCGATATTTTCAAATCAGTCCCTGATCGGGTTGTATCTACAAAATTAATCTTCGTTAATTTTCGAAACATGAAATTTAATCTTAAATCCCATAAATATTCAAATCGAATATTTATTCTTTTAATTTAAGAATTCTCGGAATTTAATTCTCAAAATCCGTAAATTCTCAAATTAAATATTTTCGACTCGGAAATTAAATCTATCATTTCCATAACTTCTCAAATCAATATTAGCCCATAATATGGAAATTAATTCTCAAATCCCATAATTAATAATTTAATATTTTCGGGTCTTACACACTCATTCTCTCAAATATCCGTATAAACTTCATTTCCTAACGAATAAGGCACTCACCTATCTTTTCATCTGGGAATTTACCCACTCCCGGGTACTCATTTTATGATAATCGCATCATTGGCGCCGTCTGTGGGAAAGTGAGTTCAAGGCGTAGATATGACCATCATGGATGATCCAGAAGGCTCTCATAGAGCAATTGCCGCAATTCAAGAACAAATGAATGCTATGGTAGATGCTGTTGTACAAAGAATCATGACAATACAACAAGAAGGAGGAAAAGATGGTCAAGGAAAGGAGAACGAAAAAGGACTAGAAGGAGAAAAAGAACAGGAGCCGAGGCCCGAAAAAGAGAAGAGCAAAGGCATACACTTGGAAGAGGAGGGAAATTCACATGCTGGGTCTGCGAATATCACCATGGAGGGAGAGCTGGAGATGCTGAAACAAAAAAATACAAAAACTAGAGAACACGGACCCGCGGGAATCTTCGCGGGTCAAAAGTTTGGGCTATCCTTTCTCCCCAGAAATCATTGGGGAGCCATTGCCGATCTATTTCAAATCTGCCAAAATCAAGGAGTATGATGGCAACACCGATCCAGAGGAGCATGTGACTCGATTTGAGAATGTGGTCATGTTACATTGTTATGGCGATCAAATCAAGTGCAATGTATTTCTGACTACCGTGGTGGACTCCGCCCAAAGATGGTTCGAAAACTTGGAAGAAGAAAGTATTAAGACTTTCAAAGAATTCCGGGAAGTCTTTTTACAATACTTCAGCAGCAGCAAACGATACAAAAAAACCACTCTCAGCCTCTTCGAGATAAAGCAGCTAAATGAGGAGTCTTTAAGAGCTTATATTAAGAAGTTCAATAGAGTGGCCCTGGAAGTAACTGCATGTGCACCGAAAACCAAAATCACCGCTTTCACGCAAGGACTTAAAGAAGGAGAATTCTTTTGGTCTTTATTCAAGAGGGCTCCACGATACTTTGAGGACCTCTTGGCTCGAGCCGAGAAATATATCAATATGGAGGAAGCCCAACGAAAGAAGAGGGAGAAAGACGGGAAAGAAGGACACAAGGAGAAAGGAAACCAAAGTGGTCAAGGGAGAAGAAAGTAGGATCAACCGGGGAGGCTTGTCGCCTATGCTCCTCACAGGATAGCCCGGGATCGAGAGATCCATCTGTATGAGGAGAATGCCCAACCATTGCCTCCAAAAAGACTGGGAAAATATTGCTCGATACATCGAGTTAATCCCACGACACCGGTGAGTACCGGAGGCTTACAGTGGAACCAAGTCAGCCCATACCTGAGGAAGCAAGGCATGTGGAGAAAAAAAAGTTGGGACACCCCTGGGTGCCACGGCCCGACATCCCACGGGTCAATAGGCCCGACCCTCCAAAAGATCGGGAGGTGACACCTCGGAGGCCAGACAAAGAACCCTGAGAGGGATCTTCCAAAGGGGTGATCAACATGATTTCAGGAGGATCCACTGATGGAGACTCTAATAGGGCTCGAAAATCTTGGAGTAAAAGAGAAATCCTGGGAATTGAAGCCCGGAGGCTAGATCCCTGCCCAATCATTACATTTGGGCCGGGGGACTTGGAAGGAGTGTGTCTGCCTCACAACGACGCTTTACTTATCCGGGCTCGAGTTGCTAACTATGACGTAAGAAGGGTGTTTGTGGATTCGGGGAGCTCTGTGAATGTCATCTTCCAGGAAGCATTCGAGCAAATGGACTTGCAGGGATGTGAGATCAACCCCGTAAAAACATCCATGTATGGGTTCAGGGGACATACCATTCGGCCTAAAGGAGAAGTGTGGTTACCAATTACTTTAGAATCGGGCGATACAAAGAAGACTGTAATGACCCTCTTTACTGTGGTGGAATCCCCATCTTGCTACAATATTATCCTAGGAAGACCGACCCTGAATGCCTTTAGGGCTGTCGCTTCCGCTTACCACCAGAAAATCAAATTTTCGGTGGGTGATCAAGTGGGCGAGGTAAAGGGAGATCAGCATTCCTCTCGGCGGTGTTATGCGGACACCATCTGGGTGGATAATAAGAGGGCACGAGGGATGGAGAGAAGAGATGGTTCCAGGAAGGAGGAGGTATGCGCAGTAGGAGAAGTAAAAGAGGATTATGAGGAGGTGAAATTAATGCCTGGACAATTGGGGAAGATTGCCAGGATTGCCAGGGGCTTGGAGTCTGCTTTGGCTGAGCGGTTAAAAGCTTGTCTGGCTCAGAACCTGGACGTATTCGCCTGGTCTCCCAGAGAGCTGACTGGAATCCCGGCTCACTTGGCTGAGCATAGGCTAAATATCCTCCCGGGGTCCCGGCCTGTTAAGCAAAAGAAAAGACACTTTGGGGCAGAGAAGGATAAGGTCATTGCCGATCAGGTCCGGGAGCTGCTGGAAGCTGGGCATGTCAAAGAGGTACAGTTTCCTACTTGGCTATCTAATGTGGTGTTGGTGCCCAAGAATACAGGAAAGTGGAGAGTGTGTGTTGACTTTCGCAACTTGAATAAAGCCTGCCCTAAGGACTGCTATCCCCTGCCCCGGATTGACCAATTGGTGGATTCTACTTCCGGGTTCGAGCTGCTTTGTTTTATGAATGCTTATCAGGGATATCATCAGATCCCTCTGGCTCATGGGGACCAAGATAAGGTCAGTTTTGTTACGTCTGGAGGAACGTTTTGTTATGTGGTTATGCCTTTCGGGTTAAAAAATGCAGGGGCTACCTACCAAAGGATGATGGACAAAGTCTTCCAAAGACAACTGGGCAGGAATGTGGAGGTATACGTGGATGATATTTTGGTAAAATCCCGGACCCGGGACCATTTTATTTCTGACTTGGAAGAAACTTTTGGTACCTTGCGAAGGTACGGGATGAAGCTTAACCCGGCTAAGTGCGTGTTCGGAGTGAAAAGTGGGAAGTTTTTGGGATTTGTAGTGACCGAGAGAGGAATAGAGGTAAACCCGGAGAAGGTAAAGATCCTAAAGGAGATGCCATCACCCTCCTCCGTTAGGGAGGTGCAGCGGTTGACCGGAAGAATCACTGCCCTATCTCGTTTCATTGCGCGGTCTTCCCATCGGAGTCATCCTTTCTTTCAGGTGTTGAGGAAGGCTCAGAGGTTCGGATGGAGTAAGGATTGTGAACGGGCTTTACAGGAGTTGAAGGAGCATCTGGCAAATCTGCCCATCTTGGTTAAGCCTGAACCAGGGGAGAGGTTGTGGGTTTATATTTCCACAACAGAATTTGCCATAAGTACGGTGCTGATAAAGGAAGAGGGAGGAGATCAAAAGCCAGTTTATTATGTAAGTCAGGCTCTGAAGGGGCCTGAAATCCGATACAGTGAAATGAAAAAGATGGCCCTGGCCCTCATCTTGACAGCCCGAAAGCTCCGGCCTTACTTCCTATCTCACCCGATCATTGTCTTAACCAATAGCCCCTTGGGCCGGGTGATGACTCATCCGGATGCTTCAAGCCAATTGGTCAAGTGGGCAGTAGAGTTGGGAGAATACGATGTAGAATACAGGCCTCGGACAGCTATTAAGGCACAAGCCTTGTCTGACTTCCTGACCGAGGTCATCACCTTTGGCCAGGAAGAGGTATGGAGAGTCTTTGTAGATGGGGCTAGCAGTTTGGAAGGAAGCTGGGTGGGATTAATTCTAATTTCTCCCACTCATGAAAAAACCAAAGTTGCGATAAGGTTATCACCTTTTAGATATAACAATGAAGCGGAGTATGAGGCAGTAATCACAGGTTTGAAATTGGCCCGGGAGGCGGGAGCTGGGCACGCAATTGTGTATTCTGATTCTCAGCTGGTAGTGCAGCAAGTCCAGGGAACCTTTAGCAGCAGGGAGAAGAATTTTCTAGCTGGAGCATTGAACAAATTCCCAGGGAGCATAATGTTGAGGTAGATGCCCTGGCCAGGATGGCATCATCTCTGACTAGTATTAATAATCGGGAAGTGATACAACAATCCGGATCGGTGATGGCCATAGAAGAAAGAGCAGAAGAGGCCTTGGAGAGATCCTGGATGGCTCCCTTCTTTAAGTACCTGCAGACAGGGATCCTTCTTGAGGATGAAGTACATGCCCGGAAGCTCAAAAGACAGGTAACTCGATTTACCCTGGTTAATGAAAAATTATACCGGCGATCTTTTTAGGGTCCTTTGTTAAGGTGCCTATCCAAGGAGGAAGTGGGTTATGTACTTAAGAAAATACATGAAGGCTGCTGCGGAGATCACGGAGGGGCTCTGAGCTTGGTCCGACGTACCTTGTTAGCAGGATACTGGTGGCCCACCCTGCAGCAGGATGCCCGACAGGTAGTCAAAACGCGTGAAGGATGCCAAAGGTTTGGGAACTTCTCTCATAAACCAGCGGCAGAGTTACAGACAGTGTGGGCATCTTGACCTTTTGATCAGTGGGGCCTGGATATCGTGGGACCGTTCCCTATATGCCCCAAACAAAAGAAGTTCTTACTAGTGGTAGTGGATTATTTCTCTAAATGGGTGGAGGCTGAGCTTTTGGCAAAAATCACTGAAGAGGCTGTGTTGGGATTTATTTGGAAGAACATTGTCTGCCGATTTGGCTTACCCCGGAAGCTCGTCTCAGAAAGAAAATAACGGATTGGTGCACAGAAATGAAGATAAAGCAGGCATTCACCTCTGTAGCCTACCCCCAGGGCAACGGGCAAGCTAAAGTAACTAACAGGACCATCATCCAATATTTACAGACTCGACTCTTTGGCGTTGGTAAGAGTTGGGTGGAAGAGGTCCCTGGTGTGCTATGGGCTTATCGTACTACCCCCAGGACGACCACAGGAGAAACACCTTTCAGCCTGGTATATGGGTCTGAGGCCGTGATTCCAGTAGAAATTGGACAAATCTCTTCCCGGGTAAAAGCCTACCAGGAAGGAGAAACCATGGACCGGGCACGAGAGTTAGACCTGATTGAGGAAAAAAAAGAACGGGCCGCTATACGAATGGAAGCTTATCGGAGTCGGATAATGAAGTCTTTCAATCAAAATATCAAGTCCCGGGATTTCCAGATAGGAGACCCGGTGTTGAAAAAGGTTAACCCGACAGGTGAGGTAAAAAAGCTGAAAGCAAAATGGGAAGGACCTTACAAAATAATTCGGAGGTTAGGGAGGAACGCTTGGTATCTGGAAGACAACCAGGGCAAAGTCCTACAGAGGCCCTGGAACACTATGCATCTTAAGTCTTATTATTTTTAAAAGCACAAGCTCACCTGTAAATTATGTTTCCGTCGGTTGTATAAATAAAAAGTATGTTTTGATCTATTGTAAGCACATATTAAAAACCCAGGTGATCCACCACCCTGGTACTCAAAAGCCCGTGGTAATTCACGAGCGATATAAGTCCAGGTGATCCACCACCCTGGCATAAAAAAAACCCAGATGATCCACCACCTTGGTACTCAAAAGCCCGTGGTAATTCACGAGCAATATAATTCCAGGTGATCCATCACACTGGCATCAAAAAACCCAGGTGATCCACCACCCTGGTACTCAAAAGCCCATGGTAATTCACGAGAAATATAAGTCCAGGTGATCCATCACTTTGGCATCAAAAAACCCAGGTGATCCACCACCCTGGTACTCAAAAGCCCGTGGTAATTCACGAGCAATATAAGTCTAGGTGATCCACCACTCTGGCATAAAAAAACCCAGGTGATCCACCATCCTGATACTCAAAAGCCCGTGGTAATTCACGAGCAATATAAGTCCAGGTGATCCACCACCCTGGTATCAAAAAACCCAGGTGATCCACCACCGTAGTACTCAAAAGTCTGTGGTAATTCACGAGCAGTATAAGTCCAGGTGATCCACCAACCTGGCATCAAAAAAACCCAGGTGATCCATCACCCGGGCACCTCGAATACCCGGGTGGTCTACCACCCTCGCGATCGAAGCCGGCAATAATTCCCAATAATGTTAAAGGCGGAAATTTCTCCTGGAGGGCAATAAGAGTAGTTGCCCTCAGGAGAGGGTTAGTGTGATAAAGCTAAAACAAATAAAATACGAATAAGGAACAACGTTTAACATTAAAAGATAAAGGAATCACAAAGTGTACATATACAAAAGTTAGGAAGCTTTGAAAGAGGGGGGGGGGGGGTAGGGTAAGAGTCTAAGCCCGAGGCTATGATATATTGGCCTCCTCCTGAGATTTTTTCCCTCAGTTTGCATTTGCCCCTTCCTGAGGTTTTTCTCCTTCATTTGTGGATCCAGAAGGTAAAGTGTGACACCCGGGGCTGAGGAGGCAAGGAGTGATCGCCGGTGCCAAAAGGTTGCACGGACAATGAGCGGCTCCTGGTAGGCTTCTAGGCGGAGGGAGACTTGAATGAACCGATCCTGCCGGAAGGAGAGGGATTATGAGACAGTGTAGGTATGAGACTGCATAGTTGAGGGGAGTTTAAAAGATTTCATATGTACTACTCATATCAAGAAGGTGCAAATTCTTTTCGGGAGCTCATCATATAAGAAATCCAAAGTTAAGCGTGCTTGACTTGGAAAAATTATAGGATGGGTGACCGTCTGGGAAGTTTCTCAGGGTGCGTATGAGTGAGGACATAAGCACGCTGAAAAGATCCGTCTTGATACAGTGGGTCGTTACAAATGGTATCAAAGCCGACCTCTCTTAGTACGGTATGGTTCGGGGACGAACTAAAGCGGAAACTGGTGGGCATGTGACGCCCGGGGCTGAGGAGGCGAGGAGTGATCGTCGGTGCCAAAAGGTTGCATGGACAATGAGCGGCTCCTGGTAGACTTCTAGGCGGAGGGAGACATGAATGAACCAATCCTGCCGGAATGAGAGGAATTCTGAGATAGTTGAGGGGAGTTTAAAATATTTCATATGTACTACTCATATCAAGAAGGTGCATCTTCTTTTCGGGAGCTCGTCATATAAGAAATCCAAAGTTAAGCATGTTTGACTTGGGGAAATTATAGGATGGATGACCCCCTGAGAAGTTTCTTAGGTTGCGTGTGAGTGAGGACATAAGCATGCTGAAAAGATCCGTCTTGATACAGTGGGTCGTTACATAAAGAGGCGATGACTTGGTTGAGATCTGGAATCCCTTCCTGTATTAGGCCAGCTGCCTCGTACTGAGCAGAATAGAGATCGAAGCCCTGGGCAAAGAATTTGAATGACCTGTCTATCACCATCTTCTCAAACTCCTTGGAAGACAGGAAAGATTTCCGCCATTCAGCTTCAGCACCGGAGCGCTCTCCAAAGCCTGGGCAGCATCCAAAGCCGAAGAATGGTGCAGATCCGCCTCAGTACGGGCAATTATCAGCTGGTTCTGCATCGTCTCCGCGGATGCCCGAAGTCTCCCCGCTTCATTCCAAGCCAGGTCTTTTTCCTCCCGAACCTGACCAAGCTCCTTGGTAACTTGCTCTATTTGAGCCTTGAGGGACTGAATCTCGAAGGAACGACGATCTTGAATCTCGGCCAGTTTTTGCTTCCAACTCTCTTCTACCCTGGTTGTGGGGACCTCGAGTTGCTAATCTCATCTTAAGGGCAATTAACGATTAATAAAACAATTAATCAGACATTAAAAGAATAAATAAACCAAGATCTAAATTTTTTTTTAAGAGCCTCGCTCGATCGGTGACATTCACCCGATCGAGCGAGCTATAAAATCGAGCTCTCGGGTCTGCACATATTTTGGCCTCGCTCGATTGGTCAAATCCTACCGATCGAGCGAGCAAGAAATATTCAAGTTTCTGCACAATAAAAACAGGCCTCGCTCGATCGGTAACATTCACCCGATCGAGCGGGCTTCTTTTCCAGAAAATGTCTGCAATATTTTCTTGCTGTCAAACCTTGCATCATCAGTCCAAATGCATTCAATATCAACTCAATTCATGGTTTATAAATTCTAAAACATGCATATCAACATGTATAAAGTTTCAAGTATCAAATCATGCATTTAATACATCAATCGAATAGCGTAAGAACATGAAACGATAAGCTACACTAAGTCTCAAACGTGAGCTTCTAAATCACAAGTTTCATGTCAAATTCAATACTATCTAACTACCATTCTTCAGCTTAAACCCGAGTCCACACTTGCTAACTCTCGCTCTCGAGCTATCAACGTCATCTCAGACTAGCTCCTGCCCCATCTGTTGCAATGCACACATACAAAACAAAGCAACAGCCGAATAAACTCCGGTGAGAAATCTTCTCAGTATAAGCAACATATCATAAGCGTTAAATAAATCATTTCAAATAACTCTAAACATAACGACTCACGAATAGAGTAATGAACGCTTCGAATAAGAATTGATTCATATAAATTCGTTGCCATCAAGATTCATAAATGATCTTGACATGAATATCCATCTATCGAAGTCGTCTCAGACTTGAAAATAAGATCGCCTCAGATCTTGGCATAGAATCAACTCATATCATCCTCATATCATAATCATATCGACTCAAATCAAAGATCCACTACCTGGGATGGATCGACAACATCAAAAACAAATCAAAACATAAACAAGTATGTGGTTTTTGCTAGACAACTCAAGAATAATCGATCTTGAATTTCAAACTCCCTGACTCGCGATGTCGTCATTATACCTTCGTATTTCTTCTGTTTTGAACGCTTCAAATCTGAAACATAGCATCAAAACATTCATATAAATCTTCATTCTATTCAAGCATTTCAATATCGATTCAAAATCATCAATATGTCGTCAATCATATTGCTTCAAACCTCAACATCTTCTTCTTCGGTTCGGATTCAAAGTTCTTGAGTTGCAGCCTTCAAAACTAATATGAAATTAAGAATAAAATTGCTACAACATTAACATCATATTCAAGAACATCTCGGCTCAATCATAGGCTATCAAAACGGTCCAAAAACACGAATCGACGACGTAGCGATTAAAACTCGGTAACCGACTTAATATCAAAATCATTTTCAACTTCAATTATGGCTTCTCATCCACATATCAGCAAAATAACATCATATTCCCAGCATATCAAAAGTATACATTCGAGATACATGTTGTGACAACTCATGAGAAATCATACGACTTCAAATAACCGATTCGACATCGATACGGAAAGATATAAACCATCAAAATCAAGATTCATGTTCAACGTCTGATCTTTCCAACATACTGATTTTGAAATATATCAAAAACCTCACAATACTTACATCAAATCTAAGTCATCGTTGCAAGGATTCCAGAACACTTTTCGGAATTGAAATCGGACAATCGGATCAAAAGTTACGACGATTTGAAAATCAAGAATAAAAAGGAAAATAAGGTCTCGGCTGTTCCTGCTCTCAATTCTGAATTCCTTATGCATTTTATACGTAGCATGCTGATAATCTGATTAAAATCATATATGTATTGCATAAATTACAATTTAGTCCATCAAGTCTTTATTAATTGCAATTCGGTCCTCGGCCCTCTTTTTAATTCAATTTCAATCCTAAATAATTTAAGAATATTAGAATTAAAATAAAAACTCTAAATATTCCAAAATTAAATATACTCGGATTAGAATTAAATAAATTCGGATTAATTAAATAATCCCGGCCTTTTGCATTTTAGCCCTTCAAACTTCGATATTTGCAAACTAGTCCCTGATCGGGTTGTATCTTCAAAATTAATCTTCTTTAATTCCCGAAACATGAAATTTAATCTTAAATTCCATAAATATTCAAATCGAATATTTATTCTTTTAATTTAAGAATTCTCGGAATTTAATTTTCAAAATCCGTAAATTCTCAAATTAAATATTTTCGACTCGAAAATTAAATCTATCATTTCCATAACCTCTCAAATCAATATTAACCCATAATATGGAATTTAATTCTCAAATTCCAGAGTTAATAATTTAATATTTCTGGGTCTTACACTGGCCATGTCCGCCCGAGAACTGTCTAAAGTCTCCCGAAGAGACTGCACCTCTGCTTCATGATCCTCTTGAAACCTGGCCGCCTGGGTGCGGAGTTGAGCGATGCACTCCTCGAAGGAGCCACACCTGTTAATCTCCCTAACCAAGCTTGAATTAGCCTCGTCCAGGGCATTAGCCAGCATACATAAGGCCTACATTCGGAAAGACACAAATCAGTTAACACAGAGGATGGGATCCTGCTTTGTTCAAAAATAAGAGGAGGGAGTGTACCATGTAAGCATGGGAGATACCCTTAGAAAGCTTGGAGGTAATCCCGTGGACAGACATCAATTAATGATCTTCGGGGGATAACAGGCTCTGGATTTGGGCCACCTTGGAAGAGGTTGTCCCTAGCAAAAAGAGGGGGAATCGAGAACCCCAGGAAGTGGCATCCACCTGGCTACCCCAGGAGTGTTTGGCTGGCTCGACGCGAGGAATATGCATCTTCAGCCTGACGCTCGAGGGACCATGGAAGCAGGTGGGTCAACTGGAAGCAGAGTTGGTTTAGGAGGGACATCCTCCACATCACTCAGATCAATCATCTCGGGCGCTAGGAAAGCTTTCCTTTTACGCTGGGAGAGGGGTACCTCATCCTCCGGATCTTCCGCCGGATCTTTCGCCGATAGAGACGATTAAGCCTGGGGTTTCGGCGGGGGCGGGGCCAGTACCATAGCCCGGGTCTCCGGGATTTCAGCACTCGCTGGCGGGGATTGAGGACCCTGTGGGGAAATACGGTTCCCCTCCGCCTCTAGCCTGGCCTTTTTTCTGTTCTCAACCAAAGCTTGAGTTTTCTCCTTGGCAGCCTTCCTCTCTGCCGCCCACCGAGCAAATTCTTCCCTCATCATAGTGAACGAATCTGCAACGAAAAAAACACGTTAATACCAAGGCCTAAATTTGATCAAAACCAATAGAAGAAGAAGAAGACCCGAAAATCATTACCAGGTTGAGCCCCCGGAGCACCGTATGCATCGATCACCTGGTTAAGGGGATTTTCCACCCGGGTACTTAACCTGTAAGCTATCATGTTCTCGTTTGTTAAAAGGACAGGAGAAGAAAAATTTTTATTGCCGCCTAGAACCAGGCTGCGAACATAAGGCTCATCGACTTTATAATGCTCTGGAAGCTCGGGTTGAGGAGGAAGACTGGATAAGAACCCGGTCCTAAAGGCAAAAGGAGCAAGGGGGCGGATAAAAAAATATATTTCCTTTCACCCCTTCAAAGACGAAGGGATATCAAAAAGGAAGCGAGCGTTCAGTCGGGCGGCTAAAGAGAAAGCCCCTTTGTTAAATCGGCAGGAGAAGAAATAATGAAGAATAAGAGGGGTAATGGATAAGTTATGCATTTTGAAAAGAATATACGTGGAGGCCATGATACGGAAGGAATTCGGATGGAATTGGTTGACGGGGATCCCAAAAAAATCGGCAACTGCCAAATAAAAAGGGGGTATGGGAAATCGAAGACCACTACGAATTTGGTCTCGGAAGAAAGTATAACAACCCGCCGGGGGGGTATTGGGCGTGCTCTCTGGTAAAGGGCGGAATAAAAAGTAGGATAAAGGGATTTCCCCAGAGCCACGCAGTTCCTCCGCAGCCCCTTGAGATAGGCTGCAGGGGAGGTAGGTGTACCAACCCAAGGCAGGAGGAGAAGCCGCGAGGGGTTTAGGGTTCTTCACCTTCTTTTTTCGTTTTCCTTTAGGATGGGAAGAAGAAGCGGCGGAAGGTTTAGGCCGGGGGTGAGAAGTTTTCCTAGAGAAATGGGGCTGGGAAGAAAGAGCAGAGGTGGAGCGAGCGTCGCTCGAGCTACCACTTGGCTCTTCATATCTGGGCGAGCCTTTGGAATTCACCCCAGAGGTAGAAGATGTACCCATTGACATAAAGAAAAGAAGAACTTACAGGATAAGAGCGAATAAAGGAATGCAAGGAACAAGCGACAGAAACTTGAAGGAATTGCAGAAAACCAGAGAACACTTGCGCAAAGGGAAAAGACGGTGAGAAAAGGAATGAAGGGTCACAAAGGATTAAATACTCGAAAGGGTTAAAACAATCTGAGCCGTATATTTTGAATTGAACGGCAAAGATACACGAAGCATGCTCAAGAAGCTGAAGCGACCTCTGACAGAACCTCTGACACACGCACTACGAAGCGGTTAGGGCTGACGTCAGGATTTCCCCACCCGGTGATATCCTAGTGAAATATCCCGGGTGGCAAGAACTCGGGGGCCGGGAGTATCATAATAACAACTCCTCGGGACAGCGGAGCAGGTCCTAGCCCGACTATCTTTAGGGAATGTAGTGATATCCTAGTAAGATATCCCGGGTGGCGAGAACCCGGGGGCCGGGAGTATCTCGGATGATGAGATAACCCGAAAGGTCTAAGCACCCGGGTCATCCCAAAGACCCAGGGAGAACCCGGGGCCCAGGGTATCGTAATACCAACTCCTCGGGACAGCGGAGCAGGTCCTAGCCCGACTATCTTTAGGGAATGTAGTGATATCCTAGTAAGATATCCCAGGTGGCGAGAACCCGGGGGCCGGGAGTATTTCGGATGATGAGATAACCCAGAAGGTCTAAGCACCCGGGCCATCCTAGAGACCCATGGAATCTGTGGAGATCCCGGGAGATTGAAAGAAGCCCGGGTAAAAGCAAGGGAGATAGGAAAGGAAGGAAAACTAGTGGGACCCGAGCTTTTCTATTCTTAAGGCCAAGAAACAGCCACGTCTACTTAGAGTGTGTTAGGATCAAATCACAGACCGAATCATTACCAATCACGTTCCAACGGAGTGAGTTCTTTTCTGAAACTACGGGTGTCTAAATCACACGTGGTAACCATCTCATCATCTTAAAAGCTGTCAGTAAGACCATACCCAATAATCATTGAGGACCCGGGCTGACGAGTATAAAACCAGGCTTGGACACTCAACAAAGGGGCTCTCGAACTTATGATCATCATTATTCCGCACACACTCACTCTCTCAAATATCCGTATAAACTTCATTTCCTAACGAATAAGGCACTCGCCTATCTTTTCATCTGGAAATTTTCCCACTCCCGGGTTCTCATTTTATGATAATCGCATCATGTATTAATCAAACTTTTGGGTATAATAGTTCGTAAACTAAGCTAGTCGGCAAGCTTGTATTAGACAAACTATGTGTGTAGTGGCGGAGCCTAATATTAGCCCAGTGACCCAAATTTTTTAATATATTACTTTTGTGAAATTTTGAATTAATTAGATATTAGTTTGGTTGTCTAGGTGTCGATTAAAAAAATTAAAAGATTTCGGAGTTTAAAATTTTAATCCGGATAGATTTTTAATTTCGGCTTAACCATTATTATGTGAGACGAAATATTGATAAATAAAACCAAACTCATGATCATTGATCCTATTTTAACAAATAGAATACGTGTGGTTGGAAACACACACAGTTGCTTTGCAATGAAAATGAACTGGTTGAAGTTCTTCCACTAGCGGGATTCTTAAGAGTACATTTGTTTTACTAATTTTATATTTTTAAAAATATTTATTATGAATATATGTGGTAAATTCGATTTTATTTTTATTTTTATTTTTATTTTTTAAAATATTTTCGTAAAAATTACTTAGCACATCGTGTCATGATAAAAAAAAAAAAAAATAAATAAAAAATTTGAGGTTGAGGGGCAACACTCAACAACCAACCCCCCGAATGCGTGTCTTTATAGGTAAGACGAATTTCATTTTATTTTATATATTTTTTAAAATAATTTGACCTAGAATTGTACAATTTATTTTAAGTAATTATTTAAAAATTCTCGCCGCTAGGCACATATAATAATAAGAAAGCAAACAAATATTATCGTGTTTATTTATTTCATCCCTAATAATGTCCATCATCATGCCATAATATTGTGGCTTGGAATGAAGTAAGAATAATGAGTGGATAACTAAAATAGTGAACAAAATTGAGTCAAATTTTGCTACTCGTGTCATTAAGCTGTTCAAACGTCAACGACTTGATGTTATGGTTTCATTTTTTTGGTCCTTATTTTCCGTCATTAGAATTTAAAGCCATATTAATATGCTCTTTATTTCGTGAAAACATATTTTTCATACTCATATGTATCCTTATTTTTTGCTTGAATTTTTCATTCATTAAAAATATTTTGTATATTTGCAACATGTTTTAAAAAAACTATATGTTTTCAATGTGGCACAAATAACATAACGCATTCATTCGATGACATATAAATAGATTAAAGATACATAATGTTCTCCAATATATTTTTCCAATTATGTAAACAAATTATATATAGCTTTTTGCAAAAGGAAAAAAAATTACGCATAAATTCAGGGAGAAATTGACATTGCCATATACATGATTAGATAAAACTTAAAAGTCCAATTTCAGTGTAATTTAATATTAAATAATTGGATATCTATCTATATATATATATATAAACCTTAAGTTATTTAATTTAATTAATGGCGTCACGGGTGTCCGGTAGGCTGAAGTTGGTGCAATTAATTAATCTTGAATCAGGAAGGATATTGCCGTTCATAATAATGCCTAGTTAAGTTCTTCACAAATATTAAAACTCGGTAATTATATTTACTCAACAATTTGTACATATTATCGACTGATGATTCTATACTGCCTCGGAAATAAGTTGTACTCGATGTGTTTTATACAAGATGTTTGCACAAAAAACAAAAAAATGTTAATAAATCTCAAATGAATTGTTTTTTTAATTTAAATATTCAAGCATAAAAAAACACCCAAAGTGAAATATCTATTATTGACCATTCTCTTATGCTGCATAATTTAAGCCACAATTCGTTTACAATAATTGTCGGGGAAGGTGCACTTCATGCAAAATATCTTTGTTAGATTATGAATTTATAAATCTCATGCGTATTTCTAAAAAAAAAAAATCTTTACACTTTATAATACATTTCATATGTGTGCAAGGAATAGATCATGGGAGAATGATAATGTTTTGTCATTTATATAGTTTCATGAAACTTTTTTTTTCCCTTAAAACAATAGAAATATGGATTTGTTTATTATTTTAATGTCCATTAAGATCAAAACTAGATGATAGAATGAAGTTGGTTTCATTGATGATAATAGCCTAGACATCCGGATTTTTGTTAATGAATTTATTTTTTTTCTCATAAAAAAATATAATTTATATTCACAATTGATAATATTTATTTACCAGAGATGACATTCTCAGTCTCTCTTATTTGTTTCATTTCACGTCTCATTTTCATCCTTCCCTCAAGAAGTAGGCCAAAGCTAGCTCCTAGTATCCTGGTAACCACCATCTCTCCCCCAAATTCCGCTGCTGTGTTTCTTGAATTGTATGCTCTGTTTCTTGGGAAATTCTATGGTCCAAATACTGGATGTGATGAAACCTGTTCATGGGCGTGTTTAGAAGTTATAGAAATGGAGAAAATGTGGTGATTATTAACAATTTGAGCATGTAGTTTTTTTTCTTGATTTCCATGTGTTTGATGAAACTTCTGCTCATCTTGTCGGGCTTTCTTGTTTCTGTTATTCTTAGCAGATTCTATGTTTGGTGTAGGCGGGGAAAGGTGTGTAATCTTGTTATTGCAAATTGAATTCTGGAGCAACTTGAACTCAAAAAACCGATTCATCAATTATCCAGCACTTGCTTCAATCAAAGGGAAAGGTGTGTAATCTTGTTATTGCAAATTGAATTCACCAAGAATTCCTGAGATGAAGGGGGACCGTGGGTTGAGCTTATAACGAAATTCTTGAACCAGCCATGGTGGAGGGAATCCTGAGCTGATTTCGATTGAGGGACTGTGAAAAAACGCACGATCGGTACCCAAACATGAAGGTGATGCTGTTTTCTTATGCCGGCACCCTGTCTTCAAAGAGCTCATGATTTTTAGGCCATATAGACTGGTACCTACTATCTTGTATTGCCATTAGTAGACACAATTTCTTGTTGTGTGGGATCATTCACAACAAATATGTTTTATGCATCGGTTAGAAACTTTCTTTTGGTGCAAGAGATAACATTTTCATCAGTTGAATGAATCGCATACATCGAAAGTCTTTACTCCTGCCCATATTTCATCTTTAAATTGAACTAGTTTGTGTTATATTTGTTCTAGATCAGCTTCTTGCAGACTTTGATGCTGTCCAGTCATGCCAGGAAGACTTAAGTGTGATGAATTTCATGCAAGAAAATGTGTTCATTGAGAAGCACTGAAACAAAGTTTCTTCAATGCGCGTTTGAATAATGCTGAAAGCTCTTCAAAGAAGCTGCCAATTACTGAAATGATGGAGGCAATCAACACTCAGAATAATGAGAAGAATATTCAACATGCTCAGATGAGGGCCAAAGCGTTTGTCGAGCAGATGTTAAGTGAAAGAAAATTCATCTACAAACAAGGGTCGAGGTCTGAGCACAGACCCTTATCCTATGCATTGCAAATTTTGAGTACAAACAAGGATTTGTTCATGGAGTTTTTTCCTGGACCGAAACCAAAAATTGCTAGGTTCATCCATCCAGTTCTGAATGACAAATTATCAGAATGTGAAGGCAAAGGTGCTACTGATTTGAGGCATGGTAGTACCGACGTTCGCGACTTGAAAACTATCAATCATCAATATTCTTCGGAAACAAGTTTCAAGGCCCATCCTGATAAGATAGTAATACTGAAGCCAGCTTCCCTGGACATCGAGTATTCTGATAATGTGACATGCCATTGCTCATCCCTCTCGGCTTATAAGAAATCAAGGGGCAGAATACTGAAAGCAAACCCTGCACCATTTTCTCTCAAAGAGATGAAGAGGAAACTGAAGAATACATTTGCAGGCACTAGAAAAGAATCGAACCAGTCTTTTATACATGGCAATTCTCATAAACTTGCTACTGGTAGATCGATTTTTAAAGTTGGAGACTGTAATTGTCATGAAGTGGACACGAAAGATTCTTTCATCTTTTCGAAAAATGTAGAAATGAAGGAAAATCAATGCAACAAACCATGGCTCAAATCCATAATGGGCCCTGATATTGTTGGTATGAATAATTCTGTTCGCAAAAAATTAGACTTCCCCAGTGTTAGCCTATCCAGGAAACAAGAATTCGATGTGTTATTTGAGCCAAGAAGACACCTTTCTACAAGGGTGAAGAATGCAACTGAAATTGAGATCCTCGTGGAGAAAAAATCCCCAAAAACTTTTGAGAAGATTCTCTCCTCTCCTGATCATGATTTCTGGCTTATTAACCCGGAAGTGAATGACCAATATTGTCCTGGTTCTGCACAGATGAGATTTAGTCCTTTCAGCAACTCTCTTACTCGAAGTCCATCAGGACCAGATAAAGAGGTTACATCATGGGATGATTTTAAGATATATGATGGTATTGAGATCTTGGAAACGAAGACAAGTCCATCTTGGATTCGAAGCAGTGTTGATCAAGCACATGATGCCGTTACTGCTGCGACCAACTATATGAACTGTAATTTACATGGTTTTATGTTCTCTTTAAGTTTCCATTTCTGCTAATTGCTGGTTTATCTGATTGGCACCTTTCTTCAGGCAAATCTATGATAGAGGAAATGAGCTGCGTTCAGCATTCTGAACTGTCGAGTGAAATAAAAAGCGATAATGCTGTCAAAACTAGACCAAGAATTGACAGAATCATTGTACACGAGGAAAATAGGAATGAGATTCATCTCAAGGTGAGTGGCAATGGCCATGCCCCTTCTTTTCCCAACTTTGAATGATTGTGCGCGAAGCTAAAGGGCATCGGAGAAGGCAGTCGCCCTTCCATCCATTTCTCTTATAAAGTTCTTTTAGTACATTAAAAAATTTTGAACTCTTTGGCCAGTATCAGCCCTTATCCTAAATCGTGGCTCCAATTCTGATTTGATTACTAGCTTCATATCCTCCTTAGTCCTTACACAAATACACCTTTGCAGGACTCACTTCCTGAGAATGAGATATTGGTACCTGAAGTGGATGATGCCCCATCAACCCCTTCGTTCAGTTACCAGTTGAACATGCCTGACAGCATTAAATATCAAGAAGAACATCGAAGCCCAAATTCTGTTCTCGAGCCATTTTTCACTGACGACTCCATCAGCCCACAAAGCATCTTGCTTCAAACTGGTAAATTTGTCATAGATCATATACATAAATTCGTCCGAAACTATTCTATTTTATGATGTCAAAAAGGCCTCGCCAAACAGATTTTATTATCATTTGCAGCTGAGCAGCAGCAAGTACCACCTCTTTGCCTTGACTTCGAGGAGCCCTCATCAGAGTCTATCCCTCGAAACCCACAAGCCAATGGAAGTTCCAGCATAAATGAAAACAATTACATCTCCCGTTACGTGCATTTAGTGTTGCAAGCTTCTTGTTTAAACTGGGACCATCTATCAGCAATGAAGCCATCACATCAAGAACTGCTCGATCCCTCCTTATTCGATGAAGTTGAGTTTCTTCCAGTCGACTCTACTACTGATCCTAAACTCCTCTTTGATCTTATAAATGAAGTCTTAGTACAGATGTGTCAATGCCATTTCCACTTTCTACCTTCGATGGATTTCGTAAAACCAAAAATGGTACATTTTCCACTTGTAGAGGCTGTGCTTCATGAGATCATGAGAGAAGCTGACTTCTATCTGCTTCCTCGGACCGAGAAAAGAACTTTCAATCAGGTAATTTCAAAAGATGTCGAGAATTCAAGATCGTGGCTGGATATCCGGCTTGATGCCGAGCAAATTGTTCATGATGTCTCAGAAGAGGTTCTGGAGGAATCTGTTCTGGATATCATTCTTGAATTTCTCATTTGATTATGCATGTACGTATAGCTTTTTGTTCGGAGTACGTTGTGTACTAATAGAATTATATAATGTTACAACCTGTGATAACTTGAGGATAACATGCAGATAATGATATATAATTTTCTCAGTTTCTCAATATTTATTAACTTTGTAAAAAAAAATAGTCTTACCTTGTTATTATTATTCTTGTTATCTTGTGAGTATATCTTATTATTTGTATTCAAACAATTAAATCTAATTAGCAAGCTCTAAAATCTATTCTTAATTATAACAAACCATTTGACTAGATTATATATATCATTTGTGGAATGATAGTTACGTTTTCAGACTTAAAAAAATATTTATAATTATGGATCCACAATTAGAGTGTTAATTTTTAATTACAGAATACATATGTAGCCAACGTGGCTTCTTCAACAATATTTCATATTCGAAAGAAAGTAAATAAATCTCAACACAAAAAAAAAGAAAGAAAGAAAGAAGGATAGTTGAAATAATATATTGAAATCTCATATTTATTAAAGAGTAATTTGCTGTATCGTATTATCAAAATTTTAAAAATTCTACTCCAGTTTCGCATGGTTTCAAGTTTTTTTTTTTTTTTTGAAGAATAGAATTGAAAATTTCAATACGTATTTGATTTATTGTCTAATTTGTATATATAATTTTCAATCAAGTATATCATGTAATGCAAGAATAATTTGGGTTAATAACCTTGTTCATATGTTTTCGACTTCTACATTGTGTTTCAAAAAAATAATAAAATATAATTGCATTAACAAATTATGTAATAAAAATAAAATACTTCTTGAAAGCTATTATGAAGCGTCCGGAGTTCATACAGAAATAAGTTAATGACTAGAGTGGAAACAGGCCCATCTCAACGGAAGTCATCAGGTCACGCTCAGAAGTCAGAACAACACCTTCAGTGTACACAAAGAACTTCAAAGAGTGTGAGTCATACATCAGTAGTTCGACTTCTGAGCATCAAGGGAAACGAATGCTTCTATTTACCGCAGTCTCCAGTGCGTCGGCATGCCTTCGGACCATTTTTCTGATGTTTTGTCAAGAAATTAACATTTCTATATATCACATCTCAAAAGAAAATATCAAGCCGAGAGAAAAGTAAAAAACATCATGTATGACTATTTTTAATAATGTGCAACAGGGTGAAAGTTAATCATGGATACAGTTGTGCGGCAAGTGTGTCCATCCCCTTCATTTCTTCATTTAATCTGTAAAAGAAAATATAACACAAGGAAAGTTGAAAAGTCGGATGGTATGAACAAAACCAGGAGCTCACTGCAAGAGAGGACAATCAAATAAGCCAAAAGAATAATAAAACTCTACACCATGGTTACTCAACACATATAGTAAAAAAATGACCCAAAAAAAACCCCGAGGCCTAAAAAGTCATTGGTCTACAACATGCACCTCCCAGTCACCTCTTAGCTGCATGTTTTTACAACTGGTGTTTATCTTATTAACATTCTCAAAGCTGCATATACTGCAACCTTCACTCCCTAAATTGGATATATTGGTGTATTGCATCGTGGAAATTTTGTTATCTGGTCACGTTTAAGTGACATTAATTTTTTTATCCTCGGAGTTAGGTGGTATACTGGTGTTGTAATTTACTCGTGTGTTTGCACCTAGATAGTGACTGTTTTCTACCTGTACCTCGTATTGATGTGTCATTAGCCTGGCACAGTGTTAAGTGCACCAAAATTGCTAGCCCTTCAAACGCAGTTAACATATGAAATACTCATCTAATGAGTAATGACCCTTCACTCTCAGCATTGGTATATTTATTCATTCCTGCCAATAGACCACAGATTTGATTCAACCAAATAACAGATGGAATAACAATCAATTTAAGACATACCAGTTCTAGACCTCATTTCAGAAGTCTATACCTCTCAAAGCCATACTCAAACACTAGGAAAAGAGTAACCTTTTGCACAATTTCATACACGTGAAAGAGAAAAGCAACACAACAATTTTACCATAAAACCAAAAGCATAAGAAAAGTTTTCCACAGCCAAAAAGGCATTAAGTAGAATATGAGGTAGATTTTTCATGACTTCATTCACAATAATTTAATCTGATCACTTGAAACACCTGAAAAACAAAACTGTGAACAGTTCCCAGTCTCTTAATCTTTGGGCATCTGCTGCAAAAATAATAGGCAGGACTCCACATAGCACCTACAATTCTCCACAACTTCAACAGAAAAGCACTATTCAAACCAATAATGGGAACTAAATACTGGTTTACTGTTGAAATTAGAAAACTAGATACACAATCAAGCATGACTCATTACAGTAGCTAGCACGAAATTGATGAGAGAGATTCAACTTCTCCAAGTATCATAGATACAAGGAGTTAAGTGCAAATACTGACCTCAGGCAAGAATTTATGTAACGATTTCCTTTTGTGGATGCATCAAGCACTGCAAAAATAACACATCAAAATGCAAAGTCTTCAGACATCCATAATAAGCAAACAAAACTATCAATTAAACAAAAAATTCTGACTAAAGAGTACTGAGCATCCACTTTGGTGAAGAGCGTGACGAAAATGATTCTTTAATCATATTCCAAATAAGAGCTCCGAGTTTGAATCGCCATTGATGGGGTTTAAAAAATGTATCTACTTAAATTACATAAAATAAATAAATAAAATCATCACCAGTTTCTTGAATGCGTCCCGCAGCATCACTAAAACAGCTCATATGCTCCGCCGTACTGCTCGTAGCCTAAAAATTACATTTTTAATTAAAAAGAATTGTATCTAAGTAAGATAATGGATCAAAACATCGAAAACAAAAACATAGTAGATAATCATTAGCGAACCTGAGAAAGTGATAAGCGTAAGGAATCGAAGAGACCGGAGAAGCTATCGGCGATCGCGGCGGAATCTCTCTCCACCGCTTCTAGAGCTTTCAGAATCTCCCTCCTACTAAGAGACGGCGCCGTGTCACCGCAATCACCCTCATGATGACGTGGCGCGCGCGTATTGGCTGGAGCGTCGTTGATATCGGTGGAGTTCGAGTCCGCCATCGTTGGTTGGTAAATAACCGGGTGAAATCCGGTCTGGAACAAAGTAATGACTCAATGATCGGATGGGAAGTGGGGTTAATTAAAGAAAGTATTTATAAAATATTTTAGAGTAAAAATTAATTTGATATACGAATTATTGGTTAAATGTCAAATTGGTACACGAATTTTTGTTAATGGCTTAATTGATACATGTTCGCCAAATTCTGATCAATTTCTGATGACATTTATTTAAAATGTCCAATTTATCCTTTATTACAAAAAATACACATTTTATTTTTCATTTTAATTAGATATATTTGTATACTATATTTTATACATAAAAATTGATTTGATTAAAAATTTTATTTGTACATAATATTATTATATTAGATGTATTAAATAGATTATATATTTCAACGAAAAATATTAAATAATTATATTAATGCATACAATATCTAAATAATTATAAATAAATAAATTGATACTATAGAAAATAAATAAATATTTTTAGCTAAAATTTTTGTTTTTATATACATATTTTTCTCGATAATATTTTGAAAATAATATTAAATAAGTAATGATAGTGATTAAATATTTTTTTTAATATTTTAACTATATAAAAATTTATTGAATATATTATTTTAATTAAATATTATGTAAGTTTTACTAAAAATTAATTTAAAATTTAAAATTATATTTGTAAGAAAAACTCATTATAACATCAATTAAATTCCGTCATAACGTGCCACCTGTTTTTTAATCAAAAATAAAAAAATTAAAGTTTATTTAAACACATTAATTTTATTTTGAACATGACTAATAATAAATTGAAAGTTGTTTTTGGTTTTTTTGACGGATAAAAATTATGAAGCTGGTTTTTAAACAAAATAATATTATTGTTTTAATTAATTTGTATTATCAACAGATTATTATACCCTTTTGTTCATCATAATTTGGTCAAAATCAAGTTGACATGTAGCAATTAAGTCATCAACAAAAATTCGTGTACCAACTTAATATTTAACCAATAATTTGTGTATCAAATTAATTTTTACTCAAATATTATATATTTTTGTTTATTTCGAAACAGGTTATGAGGGTCTCGGTATTTATTGAATCATTTTACGAGATTGGGCCTAAAACTGAGCCCACTGAGGAAATATAAACACATTCATTCTCAAGGTAATTCTTTCTAGGGTTGTTCGGTGATATCTCACTGTTCGTCGTCCCTGTTATTTCTGCAAGATGTACTATGGATCTACATATTTCGGGGGTGACTTTCAGGCCACAGGAAGAAGGAAATGAAGAGTGTCTAATTTTTCGAGGTGCTATTTGTTGTGTGGGCGGGGCCAAACCAGTGTTTTGTGAAATCAAGGTGCTATCTCCATTGTGTTGACTTCGTTCTTTTTGATTTTTATTATATTATTTTACGTAGTTAAATGAGGAACAAGTTATGAATATTAGCTCAGATTCTAAACATGTGATTGTGAGCAAGTGTCATCATTGTATGATTTCTTCATTTTTCGCCTAAGAAATTTAGCACTCAGTCTTTGCTTTTATTTATTTTTTAAAGGCCCAATGACGATGATTATGCCAGTTCTCAGGGATGTTTAATTGCTAATATGGTAGAAATCCAAATTTCCAAAAATCAAGCACATGAGATGTAGCATAAGATAATAAACCTTCCGCACAACCACAAGAACTAAGCAATTTCAGTTATTTATTCTAGTCTACGACAACAACCGATTCAAATAAGAAATGTTTATTTTTACTTATCATATTTAATGCTTGTTCCATAAACTTAGTCTACGACAACAACCGATTCAAATAAGAAATGTTTATTTTTATAGACCAAGACAAGCTTACTGATATTTCTCTAAACCATGCTCTCTTAATCCTTGATTACTAAGACAAAACTATATTATTTATATAAACCTTTTTAAACTATTTAACTTGAACCCAAGGGAACGATCCTCAAATGTAGTGGTATCCAGATTATTACATTAGCTTTATACTCGTATGCACAACTAAATAATAAATCATGTGACATGTGTTAACTGTTAAGTAATAAAATTTACAAGCTTACAGAACATACTACATAATTTCAGCCTAAATGTTGAGAAGTTAAGGTAATAATAAGTAATTTGCTAAAAAAATGAGAATAAGAAACTCAAACCATAATTCATTAACAATTCTTGATTCTTTACAAATATATAGTGAAAATATCGTTGTCAGACTAATACACTTTAATTTACAGTCCTATAGAATCACAATTCTCATAGTTTTTTCCAAATGAATAGCTAATAAATCTAGGGATTTTTCCTTGGACTGCAGCTAGCAATTCCAGAACGTCAATCTTTGAGTGATAAAAAACCTATTGATAGAAATAAAGGAAATTTGGTTGTCAAATCTACCTGCTTTATTTATGAGATTAAGAACAATTCATTAATAGTTTTATATTTAAACACAATATTCTACCCGCCGTTTGTTTGGGTTGTGGATTAGTTTGTTTGTTGAAACAAATGTGTTTAATTACATGTATCTATTTCATTTTTTCCTACGGACAAACACTTACAGAGCAATTACATGCGTATCTTGGAACAAAAAAATATCGATTCACAATTATGTATATTAATTTCCATGAAGACATTCTGTCCGCAGTTAGAGATTAGGGTAAGCTATATGCATGTTCATACATCTCATCCGTCGCTTGTGTTGAGATGATGTGCGGTAAGGCTGAAATTCAAATCAAAGACTGTCTTGATTACTTTTTCGATATAGAGTGCATAACAATTTATACAAGGAATATCCCAAGCCTACGAAATCAAAGGGTTCTTCAGTCGTTTAGGTTTTAACTTTTAACTTACATAAAAGAAAAATGTCTCATGGTGACTAGCGTCGCGATACAACTGCGACCACAAGTATTTAATTTATCATTAAAACATCTTAACGGTTATTTGTAGCTCGTGTATCTATCGGTCGTTTATTGAATATGACAAGGTTTACTTTAAAAGCACGTACATATAAGTATTGCATTATGTTATTTTTGAAATTTTTAGATATTTTTCTATCAGGTTGTATGTAAGAGTCATATCAAAGATGACGAACCAGTGGACAATCACTCGATGCTAATCGTCGGTAATGCTATAGTTAAATTAAAGAGAAAGTGAAAAAATACTTTATTTTACAGAATAGCTGTAGTTTAACATTCGGATACGAAGGGTTTGTTTTTATGCCGACCGATAAAAATTTGCTTGCTCGGTTTTGGATACCTATCATGGAGGATATGTCACTGTCTCTTTCAAGCTTGTCTCTTTCAAATTGAAATGTATGAGGCATTCCCTAATAGAAAGAAAGAATTAGCTATCCAGAAATTACGAGTTCCTTTTGTCATCTTTCCTGCGAAATTTGTTTGTTCTTACTCCTTTGTATGAAATACTTTTGGTTTGAGTTTAATGATAAAACTGCTATCAAGAAAACAATCATTACATTGAGTGTTGTTGAGTAGTCACACGAATGAATTGACATCTGATTGTGAGAATGAACGCCTTAGAACATAAGATCACATCAGAAGTTTGGGTTATGGGGAAACTGATTTTGATATTTGGTACTCCACAAGATGACTGGAATTTCTTAGGCATGTGAATTGTGATTTTTAACTCTTATAATTTGTATCTGATCTTACAGTTCAGTTTTCACCCCCTAGTTTAGGTGTCTACTGTGGAAGTATGTAGTTCCTTAGAGTGCTTGTGTCCCGGAGATGCATAGATGTGTTTTTCTAATTTAAACCCTTTCTAACATTGCACCTAAAATTTATTGTGTACTGTTGAATTAATTTCTCGTTGATTCAGCTCTTTTCACGCTTGCGTTTTTATTTATGGCGTTGTGTTTCAAATACAGATTTCTATGCATAAAAAATGTTTGATCAAATGCATTTTTTAAACTTATACTCATGTCTTTGATGATATTCAACCTGCTGAATGTTTGACAAATTTTGTTAAACTTACTGCATCGGAGTTTTGCCTTCTCATTCTCTATGAATATAACTTGAATTATATTTTGAATATTTTAACCACACGTGTTGTCTATTACAATTGTTAAACTGAACTGTAAGATCAGAAATGACTAAGAAATTCCAGTCCATCTTGTGGAGTACCAAATATCAAATCAGTTTCCCCATAACCCAAACTTCTGGGTACCGTTTGGTTCGAGGATGAGATAAATAATACAAGTATAAGTAATTAAATGTAATAAAAAATTATAGTTTATGTAGTTTTTGATTTTATTGATAGATTATAGTATATTTGATTTGATTGATTAAATTTTATATAAAGATGATAAATTATCATTTTGTCCTTTTAAAAATAAATAAAATATGAATAATATTATTTATAAAAATAATACAGTAATTTAAGTTCAATGATTTGATTAATGTAAGATAAATGATTAATGATTTGATTGATGTGAAATAAATTATAATTAATAGATGGATTAATAATATGAAGAAAAGAACGCATGATTGAATAGGATAAGTTATACATGTACTAATTATACTCGTGCCAAACGATACCTTGATGTGATCTTATCACTACTATATTCATGGACATGCATATGAAAGAAATAGAGATTTTGAGAAACTCATCAAATTTTCAGGAAATTAAGAAGAAATGAAGTAAGAAAATTATTAAATAACAGTAATCTTGTATCTTCTAGGGTGTTCATTCTCACAATCAGATCTCAATTTACTCGTAACACTCAATGTAATGATTGTTTTCTTGATAGCAGTTTTATCAATAAACTCAAACCAAATAGCAGTTTTATCAATAAGCTCAAACCAAAAGTCTTTCATACAAAGAAGTAAGAACAAACAAATTTTACAGGAAAGATGACAAAAGGAACTCGTAATTTCTGGATAATTTCAAAGAGACAAGCTTGAAAGAGGCAGTGACATATCCTTCATGATGGGTATCCAAAATCGAGCAAGCAAATTTTTATCGATTGACATAAAAACAAACCCTTGTATCCGAATGTTAAACTCCAACTATTCTGTAAAATAAAGTATTTTTTCACTTTCTATTTAATCTTAAATGTAGCATTACCGACGATTAGCATCGAGTGATTGCCCACTGGTTCGTCATCTTTGACATGACGCTTACATACAACCTGATAGAAAAATATTAAAAAATTTCAAAAATAACATAATACAATACTTATAGGTATGTGGTTTTAATGTAAACCTTGTCACATTCAGTAAACGATCGATAGATATACGAGCTACAAATAACCGGGTAGCTTTTTGACAGCTGGAACGCCTTCTCGAGATCTTTAAATTCCTCGTATGATTTAATTTTCTGTCTATAGAACTAAAAACAATAATACATTATTAAATGTACGCAAAAATAGAAAATAAATTAAAATGTAAGATGCTTTAATGATAAATTAAATACTTACCTCACCGCAAAACCTAGAGTAGATATTTTGTGGTCGCAGTTTTATCGCGAGGCTAGTCACCATGAGGCCTTTTTCTTTTATGTAAGTTAAAAACTCACCGACTGAATAATTTTTTGATTGCATAGGCTTGGGATATTCCTTGTTTAAATTATCATGCACCTCATCTATATCGAAGAAGTAATCAGGGCAGTCTTTGATTTGAATTCCAAACTTCCTGCACATCATCTCAACACAAGCGACAGATGAGATGTATGAACATGCATGTAGCTTACCCTAATCTCTAACTGGTGACAGAATGTCTTCATGGAAATTAATATCCATAATTGTGAATCGATAATTTTTTGTTATCAGATACGCATGTAATTGCTCTCTAAGTGTTTGCCCATTGGAGAAAATGAAATAGGTACATGTAATTAGACACATATGTTTCAACAAACAAACTAATCCATAACCCAAACAAACGGCAGGTTGAATATTGTTTTTAAATCTAAAGCTATTAACGAATTGTTATTAAGTTAGTCTCACAAATAATGTAGATTTGGCAACCAAATTTCCTGTATTTCTATCAATAATTAAAGCTTGAGGTTTTTTATAAATCAAAACTAGCAGCATGATTGTCTTGGTCTATAAAAATAAACATTCCTTATTTGAATCGCAAGCATTAAATATGATAATAGTTAACTATTTATGTTTCATCTTAATTATTATTTTATTGAGTTTTACTGAATATATCACCTTAACTAGAAAAATTAAATAACTGAAATTGCTTAGTTCTTGTGGTTGTGGGGAATTATCTTATGCCAACAATTGAACATCTCATGTGCTTGGTTTTTTGAAACCGAGGAAACATAAACACATTCATTCTCACGTTAATTCTTTCTAAGGTTGTTCGGCGATATCTCACTGTTCGTCGTCCCTGTTATTTCTGCAAAATGAATGATGTCTTCTCCTCAACAAAAAATAAAAATTAGGTATTCTCTTGTTTCGTTCGCATATTTTCTTTTTAGATCTTTTATCTTGTTGGAATTTGATTAAATAATAAAGAGGTTGATATCCGTTATTGTTTTGGATTTGATGTCTTATAGATCGGTGTTTGAATTATCATATGTATTTGTGTTTGAACGATTAGTTGTGTTTGTAAACTGAGGATTATTAGGTTATTTTTCTTGAAAACTGGATTAGCGTTTCTTTATTTTGTTTAATTTTTTTTTCTGATTTGGTGTCAATGTGAAACGTGCAGCGATGACATAGACTTTAGCGACAACAGCTTACTGATTTGGATCAGAGCGACATGGAATCCAGCGATACGGAATTCAACCATACGGAGTCCACAGAATCCAAGCCTCTTGCAATTGCAGAGGCTTATAGATCCATCTTACTGGATTTGCGTGAAGTATGAAATTTTTTCCTATGGATCATATATATTTTTCTCAAACAAGACTTCTTTTCAAATTTCTTGATACCCGACAGTTTTGTTCTTTTAAAACTTATTCAACAGCATTAAACTCATGAATCGGATCTGACATTTTGGGTCGCTAACTCAACTTTGGTTAAACTTGTCCACAGTTGGGTGATTTATGTATGGAGCCACCTGATGATGATGGAGAAACGGTCAATGCAGGAATCAGCTTTGAAATTTTGCAATAACACCAAAGTTAGATAAGTTATTTGATGCATTTGCATTCTACGGCGATGATTATTACCATCGTTATTTTAATGTTCTGTTTTGCATTTTGTCCTACGGGTTAACAGGCAAAAAACTTCAAGCTTGTGAAGGTTTGCAAGATCAACTATGGATCTACATATTTCGGGGTGACTAGGGCACAGGAAGAAGGAAGTGAAGAGTGTCCACTTTTTCGAGGTGCTATTCATTGTGTGGGCGGGGACAAACCGGCGTTTTGTGAAATCAAGGTGCTATCTTCATTGTGTTGACCTTGTTATTTTTAATTTTTATCATATTATTTTATGTAGTTAAATGAGGAACAAGTTATGAATTTTAGCTCAGATTCTAAACATGTGATTGTGAGCGAGGGTCATAATTGTATGATTTCTTCATTCTTGGCCTAAGAAATTTAGCACTCAGTCTTTTCTTTTATTTATTTTTTTTAAGGGCAATGACGAAGTCACACTTCTGCCCAGTGACGACGATTATGTCAGTTCTCAAGGATCGTGACAGTAAAAATGACTCTCCTTTCACGTGGTATTATATTTCCACAAGTTATACTTGACGGTTTCCAGCTTGCAAGTTTTGTTAACAAGTGTGCTTTTTTATGTTGTTGCTTTGAGGTGATCTGTGGTCTTAGTGTTGTAAAGACGTCTAATTATGATATTCATTCATTACTATTATATGTGATTACCTGGTCATGGTAATATCAAAACCTTATGCTGTTTTGCCAAATTAAGTCTTTGAGGGACTGTTTTGTGATGGCTTTGATGTTGATAGTTTCACTTTTGTGATTCCTTAGCTCAAGAGGCAGTGTTTGATGTTTCGTGAGCACATGGTTTTTCTATGTGTTCTTCCCTTTGTTATTTTTTATTGGATCATATGCTGTCTTGATTAAATATACGATCTTTTTTCGGATGAGATGTGTTGTATAATTTGGTGGCTCTTCATGCTTATAATGTATTTTTCTTATTGATTATTTGTTACATTCTAATGCAGCAAAAATGATTGTGGTGATGACTGACTACCCAGCAAATACTGAAGATGGCTCAATTGTTGGTTCTGATGTTTCAGGGTGAAGTTCGATTTAGAAACTACAATCCTTGTCCAAAATAATCTGTGTAGTCGAGATGCCTTATGAGAAATATTATTTTTTATATTGAAAATATTATTTTTTATTGTACACGAGATAGAAGCAAAGATAGATCACAAAAAATAATTAATTGCAACAAAAATACACAGTGGAATATTTATAACAAGAAATTGACAGCAAAGAAATTATAATTTATACTCAAGTATATGTATTCTTTTTCTGACAAAAGAAATTGTGAAAATAATATACATAAAAATTTAGCTTTATTTTGTAGGTGATGGTTTTATTATGCTGGAAAAATGGGCGTGGGTGCAATTATCGATCGGTTAGATCGAATAGTTTCCTTCCGATAAATCAAAATTGACCTAAAAATTAAAATCTATATTTGGAGTAAATATTTTTGAAATATTAATTTACTTAAATAGATTTCGGTGAATGAAAAATTAGATATTCAACATTTGTTAATTAAGACCCATTTATTGTTGAAACGGGACGAGACATGTGTTGTCCAACATGGGAAAAAAAAAAAGGAAAATGATATATGTACAAGGAAGGTTATAAATTGAGTTACCAATTGTATTTTCAATTAGAAGATTATTTCTACACTTGATTTGGAAAAAATATTTCAAAAATGCATTTAGGATAGTTTTATAATTTTAAATGTATTTTGTGACCCAATGTGTAAGCCTCATTGTACATGTAGCATTATCCAAAAAAAAAATTCCAATTTTATACTTCTTTACATATCACTTTTTTCATGGTTTACTAATTTAATCGAGTATATAGTCTGGTGAGGCACCTCAAGGGCGAGCAGGCGCACAACATCGAAAAGGGCTTTAAATATATTAAAATATTTTTACTCAAAAAAATAAGTGAAGGTTTATGTTAAAAAATTGGTTCCTTAATCGAGTTTAAATAAATTAAAATTTAAATGTAGGGATGATAACGAGACGAATTTGATCAAATCTGAGTCTCGCCTCGCCAAGAAAAATTAAGAACTAGACCCGAACCTGCCCGCCTCATTTTTTATCACCTCAAAACCGGACGCGTCCACGGTCCAACCCAAGTTATAGTCATGGAGCTGCTATGCATTTAATTTAAAAATATTATAAAATAATTGATACTTCATGAGTGAGCCCTAACGTGCTTGAGCCCAATAAAGACATAACTAAAGAATAGGGTCTGAGTCTTATTCTAAAGGGTAGGGTTAGCCCATGAGAAAATTGTGGAAGAAGGTATATGTTGGCTCTGAATGAGTGAGGGAGAGCCCTATCAAGTTGGACCCTAGTCATGAGGTCTCTAAGATAAGTCAAAAGCTTATGACAATTTGAAATGGAGATGTGAAAGAGTATATGGACAATGTAGAAGAAAGAAATGGAGGAAAGGCTCGCCTATGGTGGGCGACCCCTAAGGCGGGCGAGCCCTAGGATGGTAAGTTTGGTTTTGTGCAGAGGCGGCGTATCATATGTAGGGGATTGACTGAGCTTAAGCCCAGCAAGCCCCCAAGAAAAAAAAATTATATAGGTATGCTATATATGGGCTGTGACCCAAGTATTAATTAAGCACAGAAAAAAAAATCAAATAGGCGTACCCTTCATTCAGTTCGCACAATCTCACTCGACACTTCCCCGATTTTCTTCATAAATCACGTTACCAAATCAGTAATAACCTCACCAAATCAACTTAGCCCTCACGTTAGGAATCAATTGCGATGTGTTTACTCGTTTTTGTGATCTTCTATTTGCTTTTGTTATATTTTTATTTGTTTAATATTTTTTTTATCAAATTTATGATTTCTTAAATATTCCTGCATTAATGCCCGTGAATGATTACTAATAGATTTCTTCAAATCTAGGTTATTTGTAATTAGTGCGTTCATTTATGCTTTAATTTTTGGATAATTTTTGTAGCTTTTTATTTGTTTGAATTATGTTGTTTTCGATTTAAATATCTCTTTTTGTCATTGTTCTCGTGAGATTAATTTGGAGTATATACTCGATAGATTTGATCTTTTGAAAAATCGTAGATTGCGCTTAACGTAAAATGTATAATTTTAGTGGCTTAACTTGCTAATATTATTTTTATGCGTGTTTTTCTTATATTATTTTGAACTGAAGGTTTTAGATTTTCTAAATTTTTAGTTTTTTTAATAATTTATACTTGAAGCCCCCCAAAGAAAAAAATCCTGGATATGCCCCTGATTTTGTGTCTTGGTTTTTTTTGGAGGGCGAGCCCTAAAGGAGTGGCGTGTGAACTATACACTCGTGGTCCCCTACAAAATGTTCGTGATCCCCTACTTTACCTCCTATAGATACGGGGTTTGCTTTCTCCATTTGAATTTAATTCACTTTCATTTTGAAGGGCGTCTAAGCTCCTCTTTCTCTTATTCGTTCGCGTCTCTGACTTGAGCGTTGGAGGGGCTACGCCGGGATACCCTCCCGGCCCCCTCTAACATTATTTGCTTGATTTCAAGTTCATCTCTATACTTGAAGCTTTTTGGGCTTGAGTGAGATTCGGACCATCAAATTTTATTGAGTATCATTAATAACAATAATATATAAATATATATACGTACATATATATTTATGAAATGAAATATAACCCCTTGACTTGGACCTTGCCAGCCCTGCAACTCTTTTGAGTGGATTTGAAGGTGTCTCGAACGGGACGAGTTTAAGACGAGGTTTGAGTTTAGCACGCCCGTTGCCATCCCTGTTAAGCGTGATTGAATGTCCGTTGAGCAAACGTTTAACACTGGTTTCAAGGAAAATAGTGGCCCACCTTTTGTAACGAGGTATGAATCAACATGAAACAACATGAAAATTTGTGTTTATTAAATATATATTTGCTTTCTAAACATCTCAACATAGTCTGGGTGGTGTAGTTGGTTATCACGCTAGTCTCACACACTAGAGGTCCCCGGTTCGAACCCGGGCTCAGACAATTTTTTTACTCATCAAATTATAGTTCAGTATTTTATTTGCATTAATGGAGTCTCCTAGATAGATTAATATAAAGATGAGCATAATCAAAGATAATTGGTGAAAACTAAAACAAACAAAAAAAGTAAAAATAAACCACCAGCCATGAATACACAAGTCTTCCGTGTAAATGAACACTTTCAGAATTCCTTGATACAAATGCATGTCTTTTATAATCGTCTTCATATAGACGATTTTTAACATAGCAATTATCATATTTTATTGATTGGATTTTTATAATCACAGTAGTTATCATATTTTATAGATGTGATGCGATATTCGTAATTGTCTTATTTGATCTATATAATTTTATTCGTAATTGACATCCTCATCGTCTCATTCTTCTCTAATATGAGTTTTGAGGCTGTAATTTTGCGTGCACCTTGAATAGTTTTAGCGAATCATCCACCGAATTCCTTGAATTCACGAACCGATCGCACACGTGCATAGATTATGGAATATAGAGTTGGAGATTGCTTCTAAAAATTTCTACAATAGTGAGAATCCAAATCTACCTCCAAAAGATAAAGAAATCCACAGATTTTTGCGAAAATATATCTGTTGCTTGCATCTATTCCCTGTTGACTATATGCTTTACAAAACATAAGAGGCATACCACCCTGCTGGACTACTTAATGTTCTTTTTTACAAAACGGGCATCAAATAAAGCACACATAACCACACCAGTACCAGAAGATTAACTACCAAAGTGTCACCTACGCTAGTTTTTTTCAGCTAAGGTTTTGTTTGACAATTGCTGGTTATCTAACACCGGTACATATGCTTCCGACGCCTTCTTTAATACATCATTAGCCCCCCTTTCAACTCCACGTGGACTAATCAAATTCTTCTCAACATCTTCAAACTTGGCGGTAGCCAGCGGTGCAATGCCAACCGTTTTTGCAGAACTTGGACCTTCTATGGTCAGAGTAGCAGCATCATCCCTGGAAGCATACCAGGTGTTCCCACAAGCATTACACTCCAACTGGGAACACAACACAAAAACATTATGGTTTAGAACATGAAAGTATTTGCTGCTCATCACTATTAGGCCATCTACCATGTAATTGTAATATATCTTATATTGTTCTTTTGGCAGAATGATATATCTTATATTTTTCTTTTGGCAGAAAGATATCCTAAGTTTTTAATACCCACATGGAAGGCTAGTGTTAAATACTCATTAAAAAAAACAAAACCTGGTAGCGATCACCATGTCCAGTCTGAATAATTTCCCTCAATCCCACCTGTTTCTCCATGCATCTTTTGCAACGAGCATCTGTCATCTGGGGCTCGACAATGAAAAACTTATCAGAGAACAGTGGTTATCATAGAAAAAAAAATCCGAAAGTTGAATTATTAACTCTACAGAGCAAGTAGGATCAGTGCAGTAATTTATCGCAAGAAGACGTCGCGCTCACAGCCTCAAAACATCAGATAGAAACAGCCAATACAACCTGCATAATGCCAGATTCCTCCGGCTCCCTGCTAGAAATCTCTTCAGATGTTAAACCTTCCTGCAAAAACAAATCATGAATTAGATAAAAGGAACTTCCCAGTTGAATCAAATTCAGGCTTTGTGACTTTCTCACAATGAATAATAATTCAACCGTTTTCAAAACCCGATGTGGCCTTCACTTGGACTCGTGCTCACTTGCATCTTTTAAATCTTACCGTAACGGTTAATGAAGTAACAGTCGCTTCTACATAGGACAAGATGGTTTGAATAAATAATCGGGAAAAAAATTACATATGTATTTACTTTGGAGAAAAAAACATGGATTGATCGGTCCAGTTGACCACTAGAGACCAATCAACATATCCCAAGCCATTAAGCTCCTAACATGTCAGTTGATAAATCAACAACTAACATAAATTCACTTCCCTTGCACCGCCCCGAAGAAAGGGTCCCAAAAATTAAATCAAAAGAAAGTTCCCATCGAAGGACAGCAGTAGAAAATGTCCACCTTCTGAGAAAGTATGCCAACATGGACGCTTGTACAATCAATAATTCTAGCTGTTGAACCCCAGTGGAACAAGGCTCGTCTTAGTGGAGCGTATGAAAAGAATTGAAAGAAAATAGGAATCAACATTCCATTTGAACTGAGAAAAAAACAACCACCTACAAAATTTTTGGTAAAACATAGCCATGGATGCAGAAAGAAAAGGTTTGATGACAAATATTGCTAATAATATCTACCCAAAAATGCATTGCCAACAGAAGGCACTCAATGTGGAAAAAAAATAACAGAACCCACATTAAAGTCAAATTTCAAGTTCAGTTTCCAATAATATCCAACGATACCAAATAAAAACATGCTGACAGACTATAAGAAGAGAAAACAATGTAATGAAAGCTTAATTCTAAGAAAGTAGAAGTTGGTACCTTCAACTCATTGGGTGACATATTCAGTATCTGTGCAGAGTCCAACTCACCTTTCAGAAGACGTCGTGCCAATACGGCATTGCTCTGTCAAGTTTTTTTATTAAAAAAAAAGAAAGAAATGCCATTAATTGTATCTAAATCATAACGTCAACTAATATTACGGAATCGATGCTGCAAAGATGGCATGAAAAGGTCTAAATTTCCACGAATGCAGTGTCCAAAAACAAAACAGTACGTTGTTTGGTGTGTTGAACAGGATATGCAACAGCCATATCAGAGATACTTCTGCATAAGATCAACATAAACTCCAACACTAGCTACCTTAAGATTAAATGCCAGCTGCCGCAACTTTTGGTTGTACTTCTGGAAATCTGCAGAAAGTGAGTCATGTGCAGCTTTCTCAAGAGCAACTATGGTGTGGACAGCTGCATCTGGCCAGTCAAATGACTCATCTACCTATAAAATATAAATAGAAAAAATGAAACAGTAAAGTTTTTATAAGATTAACAGGAATTTACCCTATCTCCTAAGAAATAGTGTTTATTCCATTGAATGTTTCACATTTAAGACAAAGGCTCCAAACCCTAAAATTGCAAACCTTATTTCCCGCATCTGGATCGCCCCTTTTTTCCACATCATTCTGCTCACTGTTCACTGGAGAGCATATGAATTGAACTGATTGCAGAAGCTTCTCTAACCATTTGTCGCGCTGTGTTTCCCCAGTCAACAGCATAAGGTTTGAAAGAATTGTATTATATTCAGATGTACCTACACCAGTGCTTCCTGGAGTTTCTGCTTTAAGTAGTTGCGATTTACTAAAACATTCGTTATCCCTAGAAACATCCAAAGGTGTCATGCTCTTTTTCTTAATAAGTCGTTTACTCTTTATTTGATCTTCCCGATCCACGACCATATCCTCAGGTTCAAGATCTGGAACATCACCAAGCCGTTTAAGAGTCTTTTGAACAAGATCATCCAGTTCCTGTTGTTTATTGTCTTCATAATCTTTGTCTGTTAGCTTAAAAAGCTTCCTCTGTTCAGTATCATATACTTTTTGAACAATGAAACCAGGGTGTTGTTTGCGATTAGGAATCTGCTTATGTAGTGGTATGAAGTGCACCACACACTTGTGCAAGACAGATTCTGCAGGTACTTCATCTCGGTGGAAACTATAAAACAGTTCCCTTGTATCACGTGATTCCCAATTTCCACCGGTTCTTTTTTCTGCCTCCTCCGGACGGTAAAACCATTGCCCAGTTACCATCATGTCACCACTCCAAGTTTGAGTGATGTCCTGTTCACAAATGATCAATTCAATACCAATTACAACAAAGTCGGTCGATTGCATCATATAACATAATCTTTTTACGTGAGAAATATATAGTGAACTCTAGCATCAATCAGAACCAAATCATACAAAATCCATTTTTCAGCCAAGTAGAATCATATCTTAACATATTATTAATTCCAAGTTTCGTGATAAAAATCATAAATGAAAGGAAGCAACAAATGATATCATGGGAATAGCTAGTATATTTGATGTTTCAAGTAGCAGATTTCATGCAAATAAGAAATCAGTTGCATACATTGGACCAATATACTTACTCTCGAGATGTAAGAAATGAAATTCAAAAAAGAACACAATTAAAATTACCACGACAGTGGCACTAACTTTAATGAACAGAGGACATCAACTGAGACTCCAGAACATTTTATACCACAACAAAAAACTAAGATCATGAAACTTTGTCATCAATCAGCAGAAATAGAGAACAGACTTACATAGAACTGGAAGCCCATGACCACCTATTTCACAACTGAAATGTGTTTCAATTAATCTGTCTAGTTGCGTACCATCATTGTTGCAAAATTTTATAACAAAGAACTCACAATGTAAACCGAAAAACCACTCAGAACCAGGAGAATAAATACCAGACATATATTGTTACATTTGTCCCACATTGAATAATAAAACTAAAAAAAATGAGTTATAAAGCCTTGAAGTAATTTCACCCAAAAGGCTTGCCTTTTGGGATGAACATCTCATGTGTTTATGACCTAACATTGGTACTCTCGTTGAGAGCCGGCGTAGACGACCTAAGAAAGTGGTAGTACCACAGGATGAAGGGTGAATGAAAGCCGTCTAGATTGGGCCGCTGCGGACGTTGGCTTCTCAAGGGGTCGGCAATGTTACAATTGTCCCATATTGAATAATAAAACTAACAAAGAGTGAGTTATAAAACCTTGAAGTAATCTCACCCAATAGGCAAGTTTTTTGGAATGGACAACTCATGGGTTTATAACCAAATGTATATTCAATAAAAATAAAAAAAAAATTCACGAAGACTATCAATAACTAAGTTTTCATTTACACTAGATGGATACCATGGGTTTATAACCTAACATATATTCAATACACAAACACAATATTCACGAAGACTATCAATAACTAAGTGTTCAATTACACTAGATGGATACCAACACGACTTCAAGTTCTCAAAGTGGTAGTTGTCTACAAAGAAGCCTGCATTCATCACATCACCTTGTCTTTCAGAGGAACTAAGGCGTGAGAAATAGCTACCTTAATTATGGCCACATAAGGCTTCTGATCTTCTCTCTCAGGAGCTAAAAGCACGGGATCCTCCTACAAATTAATCAAATTAGTGAGATAATTGAAGCAATTAACACAAATGTATTATACATGCATAATTTTCAGATATAATAACAAAAAAAAAAAAAAAAAAGCCAAACCAAACAACTCACGAGATGATATTGAAGACCATCGAGCTCAAATGAGTCATAATGATTCCTCCTTCCTCTCCCTTTCCCAGAAACCCTAACTACCTCGCCCATCGGCTGCGCAACTGCATCCTCCTGCTCCTCATCTTCCGGCTCCGGCTCTTCTTTCTCCTCCATTTTCTTCCTTTTTCCGTGCGATTTCACCTCTCTTTCATCCTCGTCGTCCGATAGGTACACCTTTTTGCGCTTCCTTTGGTTCTGGTTTTCATCCCCCGGAGAGTCACGAGGCTGTTGCAGCGGCGCGTCGTCCTCGTCATCGCTGGTCGGCACGTGTGCAATGCGGCGATTGCGCATTTTTCTCCTCACTTTCAAGTCTCTCAGAGGGGAGTCGGGAAAAAAAACAGACGATAATTTCCACTTACGGGAATTTAACGCGCCAAGTGGTGACACTGGGAAATGAATTTATAGAGCGGATGAGCCGGTTACGGAAATGTCCCTCGGGTTTTATATTATTAACACTTTTGCCATCGTGCCCGGGTAGATTTGCATTGAACTTTGTATATCTTATTATCTTGTCTTTGTTTTGTACCAGTATTTCATCCGTGCGATGCACGGAATGTTATTTTATATAATTAATTATTCAAATTAATAAGTATGAGCAATTGAATAAAAATTTAAATTACAAAAATATTAATGAATTATAGACAATTAGAAAACCAAAAAATTATTCTAAAAATTTTTAAAACTTCCTTAAACACAACATGTGTCGTTATATTTTTTTGGTTGATGTCACGGTCACTATCACAAATCAAATTTATTAGACCCCAAAAATTCGTAAACCTGGATATAGCAACGTATAACCGATCATGACTAAAAAAGGGGTTCTTTAAAAGAAGTCCTACGTGAGACAATGATTAACCTTAACTTTTGTTGATTGTCATTGCGTATAATACAATCAAAGGATATTATCTTCATTCAAATTTAAAAGGAAGTCTTGAATCAAAAAGGTCAATGACATTCTTGAAATAAACACTTTATGACCTACATTAATTCCAGTAAGAATTTATCCTTCCAAAATATGGTTTCCAAGCCTCGTCACAATCAATCTAATACCATTGCATAATCCAAGATATGATCTATGTTCCGCAGCAACATAATTGGAGTTCCAACCTTCAAGTTTAACTTGTGATTTGATACTCGAGAACATCTTATTTCAGGGGTATGCACATCATGCAGTAGATCGACATTTCTTTCTATTTGAGTAATACAATGTATCAAAACTTAAATACAACCTTCCTCGGAGTGATTTTGAGAAATCATGTATTCGCTTACGGATTGAACAACATCGAGAGTAGAGGCCATAAAATAGCCCTCTGTTGAAAATATGCAGTGTCGGTGATACATATGTCTGAAGATGGATACGTACTCTCAACTATTGCTGCAATAGGATCATTGCAATATTTTAACAAAAGATCATTAGAAATATCGACCGTTGCATAGCCATCGTTTGTTTCTCCAATTTTTCCATCTCCTATATTATCAATTCAATCCAAAAATTCCTTCATTTTGAACAATCTTCATCAGAACCTAAATTTTGTAGCCGCATGTTTGTCGTCAATCTCAAAATCGTGCAATGTCTCCAGATATGCGACGAATGAAGGTGGCGAGAACAATATATTGTCTACTATCTTTTTGAATAACAAACAATATTTGTCGAAAATCGCCACCGAAAACAACAAATGAAGGCTTGAGTGATTGACAAATCTCATTATATCTTTCATACTTTTATCTAAAATTTCAAAACAATACTTATGCATCATTGGAGTTTCATCTCAAATGATAAGTTTAGATTTTATAATAAGCTCCGCAAGAGGACTCTCTTGTTTGATATTGCATGTTGATTACTCATTAGGATTAAATGAAATTGCAAAGTGGGAATGAACAGTTCTTCTACCAGGCAATAGAAGAGACGCTATACCACTGGATGTCACATTCAACACAATTTCTCCCTCCGATCTAAAAAATGTAGATACAATCTTCCAAACAAATGTTTTTTCAGTACCTTCATATCCATATAACAAAAAAAACCCTTCCTTATTTGTATGAACTGCATTTATTATCGTATCATATACATGACATTGCTCATAGTTCAAATCATTAAGGAGAATATCACGTTCTTCTGATAAAGATCGTCAATCAAACCACAACTCATCATATATTAATCTAATTGGTAAATACTGAAAATATTGATCACTGGAAAATGACGTTGACTCGAATTCACGTAAACTCTTTCCAAAGCTTCGCAATATTTTTTCAATTTCAACTAAGACATAGTTTCTAATTTCATCATCATTCAATGTCAATTATACAAATAAAAAATAAAAATATAAAATTGTATATGTATAGCTTCAATAGCGTATCCAACAAAAAATTTATGGCATTACGTAGACATGAATCCAAAAGGTGATAGTTGTATATCTAGATCTCATACGTTATGGGATTACGTAGACATGAATCCAAACCTATGAGAATTTTTCTCAAATTATAAACATATAATTGTGTAAGTATTATAATGCGTGTATCGAAATGTAAACAAATTTAATCTGTTTTTGAATGGCCATGATCAGTAGCTAAAATTTTTTCATATCTGAAAAAAAAAAAAATATTAGACATTCATGTAAGCTTATGCAAGTTTCAACTATTGTACTGTTAACATAAAATGATTTAAATGTTTTAGGTTGTCTTGTAAGTTTTTTTATTTAAAATTATATAAATTACCTAGCTAATTCGTAGATTTAAATTTTGTTGTGTTCATTATTTATGATATTTTTATACATTAATTAGACATATATATCATTTAAATTTTAATTTTTTTAATTATTTACGATAGTTTTCATAAGATTAGTTTGTATATGCTGTTAAGATAGAATATCAAATATGTAAATTTATTAATATATTAAATATATTGATATAGGAATTGATCTGAGATATATATAACATTTAAATTTGGATGTGTCAATTATTTAAGATTCTTTGAATAAGATAAAATGACGACATGCTAACATTTAAATTCAACATTTTTCAATTTTGAGCCGAAACTGGTGTATTATTATTTTTATTATTATTATATTGAGAAATTATCATATCTCCTTATTATTAAACTATCACACACACAAATATATATATATATATATATTATAGCATTTATGAAAACTATATATAACATACATAGATGTTTTAGGTTGTGTTGTAATTTTATTATTATTATTTTAATTAATTAAAATTCAAATTTTTTCAATTTTTAACGAATTGGTGTATTATTATTTTTATTATTATTTTGAGAAATTATCATATCTTATTATTATTTTTAGAAACAATCACACACATATATATATATATATATGTATATAATTTAAAAACTATATGTATAGTATATATAAATGTTTTAGATTGTGTCGTAAGTTTTTTATTTGAAATTATATAAATTACCTAGTTGGTATATATATATATATTTACTATATTTTTTATAAGATTAATTTTTATATGTTGTTAAGATAGAATATCAAATATGTAAATTTATTGGTATATTAAATATATTTAATAGGATTTGATCTGGTATATATATATATATATATATATATATATATATATATATATAACATTTAAATTTAGATTTGCCAATTATTTAGAATTCGTTTAATAAGATAAAATGGTGATATACTAACATTTAAATTCAAAAAATTTCAATTTTGAACCGAAAATGATGTATTATTATTTTTATTATTATTATTTTGAGAAATTACCATATCTCCTTATTACTACTATCTCACACACAAATATATATATATATATATATATATATAGCATTTATAAAAAAAATATGTATAGCATATATAAATGTTTTAAGTTGTGTCGTAAGTTTTTTATTATTATTTCAATTCATTTAAATTTAGAAATTTTCAATTTTTAACCGAAACTGTTGTATTATTATTATTATTTTGAGAAATTATCATATTATTATTATTATTATTATTATTTTAGGAAACTATCACACACACACACACATATATATATAACATTTAAATTTTATGTGTTAATTATTCACGATATTTTTTATAAGATTAATTTGATATATATATATATATATATATACACACACGATATTTAAATTATTTATGATATTTTTGGTAAGATTAATTTTTATATGGACACAATAAATCAATTGAAATTTATTGATAAAAGTAGTAAATATAAATTTATTTTTACAAATTTAAACAAAAAATTATTAGAATTATTTGAACCAAAGAAATTATCTACAACTTTAATCATCATATTATTGCTATTATTTGAACAAAAACACGCATTATCTGTAGTTTTAATCAATATCATCCATAATTTTTATTTATAGTAAGTACGTTTTGGCGTGAAACTACTATATTTAGTAAAAACTCTGTTTTTATATATATATATAGATTTGACTATTTTTATTTAAAACGGCTTATAAATTCTAGAATTTTATAAAATATTTTTTAATAAGTCGTATGGTTTTTTTTAAAAAAATATTTGGATTAAATTAGATAATAGAAACTTAAAACTGTTTGATGTTTTTCGTTTTATATGTTTTTTTTGTTATAACAATTATCAAAATTACATAGATCATAACACTATGACAATAATCATATTAATTATTATTATCAATATAATTATAATTATATTTTGTATGATTAATAAATTTTTGATATTATTGATATTATTATATCATTAATAATATTAAGTATTATCATTACCATTATTATTGTTATATATAGTATTAATATTAATATTAATAAAATAAAATACCGTAGCAAAAAAAATTCATAGTTTCAACATTACCCTTTGAATTTAATGGAGAGTTAACTAATTTTTGAAGACTATCTTTTGAAATTTTTTCTTAAAATTGTTCTCCAAGTATAATTTTTGAAAAACATTTAGGAATATTTTTTATGATTTTTCGCGAAAAAATGAGAACAAAGATACAGATCATGGATCTGGGTCATGTTATATACGAGTCAATACACTTTTTATCCTCCCTTCCATAACTCTAACATTCTCTATCTTTTTTTTCTTGTTCATTTCATCCAAACTCTCCTGCTGCCTCCGAAGCAAAAACAAAATAAGAATCGGGATTCTTAATCATACCTCAAATTATGAAGTGTGAATGTCTCATTCCACCCGAAGAATCGATGAAATACAGATGGATTGATGTGTTTTACTTTGCATCGTCATCCAGAAGAACCAAAACAAATGGATTGATATGTTTGTGATTTTAGAAGGATTATAAGGATAAATTCGTAATGATGAGGTGGCTAGAAGAAATGATGCAGATGCCATTGATGTGTTTGTACTTTGTATCGTCATCTAGAAGAACCAAAACAAATGGATTGATGTGTCTGTGATTTTAGAATGATAAATCCGTAATGATGAGATGGCTAGAAGAAACGATGTAGATGCCATAATAATCAACACACAATAATGTCATAAATCTCGTTACTTGGCTTTCTCTTAACACATTACTCATCTTCAAATTTATTGAAATTATATTGGTTATTGAAAATAATTTTTTTTTGGGTTGGGAGATGAATGCGGATGTAGTAACATCTTACCCATATCCAACTCGAATATCCGATTATATATATATATATATATATATATGCATATACGTTTATGTTAAATAAATATTAATTCTAAGTTACTTTTTGTTGAATGATGGTAGTTGGATGAAACGAAATTCTTTTTGATAAAACAAAAGTTATTTTTGTAAAATAATGATATTAAAATAAATTATTTATAATATTTTATTATTTCTTATATGATTTTTATTTCTTAAGAAATTGATAAATAAACATAATTTTATCGAAATAAATCAAATTTAAATGTAATTGTAGTAGATAATAGAATATTTGGGTAGGATCTTCGTCGGATATAAGAATTAGGAAGAAAATTGAATACATGACAGTGATAGATATCAGGTGTATACAAAACAATGAGTTATTCTCTGTGGTGTATACAACAATGATTTGATATCTCGTGAAACGGTCTAATTTTTATTTATGAGAAGTCAAATTTACTTTTTGTTTATAATAAATAGCTATATTTTTTGTATAAATAAAAATATACAATATCATGAATCACCTTATGTCAGGGTGAAACAATGTCACGAACCAACTTGAGAGATTCGAAACCCTTTTTATATGGCAATTCCACGAGTCGAAACGTCGCTTTCTCAAAGTACAGTGCGGCCTTTCTGCACTTTTCACAAAAAAAAACATATTATTATTAAAAAAACGCGGACAGCTAAAAAAACCGTTTCATTTCCTTTGCCGCAGCATCGCCGGGATCTTACATCGCTAGCCTCTGCTTAGTTTCCGGCGAAGGTATAACTTTTTTTCGACTATGAACTCGTAGAATACTGCACCCGAGCGCTGAGTACTACTTAGGGTTACGGGTGGATTTCATTTCATGAAATGCATCCGATTTGCAGGCTCGTTGAGCATCCAATGTACGCGAATTTATCAATGTATGCTAGTGGATTGTTTTTTTACATTTTTGTGAGAATATATTGAGGGTTTAAGAATTTTATTGAGTGTTCAGTGCTACTAGGTTGGCGAAACTTTGTTTTTTGAAATGAAAATTGATTCTTTATTTTTTTTGTTTGGATGAAAAGTTTCTTCGATTTTCTGTTAATTTGTTTATTTATGCATCAGTTTCTTGGCGCATTAGTTGGCACAATTGAAGCAGGGGACTTGATCGAATGAGCTGAGTTTCTTTCTTTCCAAGCTGAAGTGAAAATGGTACATCTCCATTAATGAATCCAGCAAAAATATTGTAGTTTTAATTTTGTCTTGGCTTCGTTTCCCTGGCTTTTATTTTCTACCATGTACCTATTTCGAATAATTTCTTCAGATTTTTTTAGTGAATCATCAAATAAATTTTAATTCATGGCAATGGATCAGGATTTGTTATTTTAGTTTAGATAAGTTTGCCTTGCTGAACATGTTGATGATTTGATATAACAATGGCGTGCCTTAAGATTTTTGGAGTAACTGAAAGATGTGATCTGCATGTAGGCTTTTGCATTTGCGAGATGTGTAATTGTCCCATATCTATTCAGTGGAAAGATTTTAAACTGAAGGAATTTGCTTTAAGAAAATTAATTGGTGCTGATGTATTATTCAGCAACGTGTTTGCTTGCAATGGATGTTTGTAAAGTTCATGATGTTATGTCGGTTAAGAGCAAAAAATGCAACCAGAAAAAAAGACAGAAATCTTGATTTTCTTGGTGTGTTAAAATGTAACGGAAAATAGGAAAAGGAAATTCTGCAGAGCTCTGATGAGTTCCTATCTAATGGCATACACATCATTCAAAAATTGTAGAACTCTTCATCCATATCTCGGGGCTTATCTATTTTACGGATGTGATTATCATTATTACAATAATTCTGAAAACTTTATGATGTGTACTTCCAATACATGGATAATATGATTTTTGGGTATCTATTCCCATTTTGGGATCCACAATCTAAACAACACTTGTATATAAGTTATCACGGAACTAATTATTCTCCTCGTTATTGGCTTTCTCATCCTATTCCTTCTAGACACTAGCTTTGGCTTTTCTTCATTTGGTGTAAAAAGGTATGTCTTGATGTTGATGAAGTGTGAATCCTTTCCTATAAATAAATTAAGATCCATTTGAATCTGTTTTCTTGTCCCTTGGAAAGATGAGGATATGGTAGTTAGTACAATTTCAGATTTCCTATCTGCTTTAATATTTTGAGCTGTTCTTTATTTTCTTTTTGTGCCTTTCCCCGTAACCATGGTTCATGGTTTAGTCCAAATTCATCTCCTTTGTATTCATGGCACTCATGGATGATTATACGATTATCTGGTTAAAATCTTTATCAATCATCCAACCTGAAAAACACCAAGAATTGACCTATGCGTGACAGAGGTTACTTTACCCTATGTTTCATGGTGTTACTTTAGTGTGATTCTATTTGGTTTTTGCAGTCTTTTCCAAACAATGGAATTTGGATTCCTATTAGATCTGGTTCTCAGGATAATGGAGAGGTGGCTGATTCCTCGACTAGAAATGAGCACAAGCGTGGTTATCAGTGGTTTGTTGGCTCACATGAGCAAGAGCTATTCTTCAACAAGAAGCAAGCGATAGAATCTGATAACAAAGGAACAAGTTCAGTAGCTACAGTAACGAGTTATCCTTTATGGAGTGACATTTCCAGTTCTCAGTCAGGAGGTCATATAGGTGACCACCTCGTCAACCCCAAGACTGTTCAGAGTTCAAATCTTTCTCAGAAGAATGTCTTCTCCACTGTTTCTGCTGAGCCTCATATGGAAAAGGGGGGTTCTGAGGATCAATTTGAAATTGACTCATCAACCTGTTTTTCCATGTCTCAAACTGTGGAAGATCCTTTATGTCTAAATTCAGGAGTTAGGAAAGTAATGGTTAATGATATAAGGATCTTACAGAATTGCTTGCCTGAATTTGTTCAGAACTCTAACCCTGGAAAGAAAAATGAAAAGCCATGCACCATGTTTCAGAATGGTAGTATCTTGTTACTTAAATCTACTTAAAATACAACTATTTTGGTGGATTCTGCGTTTAATAATGGATGAAAATTTTATTTCAGTTGAACAGGCTGGCAGCAAGAGAGATGCTACGGTTAAGAATCAGTTCTTTAGTGGGATAGATGACAATATGCTCTCTGTTGGTCAAGCCTTCAACAGAAGGAACTATGATACTGGTTCAATTGAAAAAAGCAGTGGCAATTTCGTGTCAATTGGTTCGACTTGCCAGGGGCAGGAGAATTTCTTTGCAATGGACCCTTTCTACAATAAAGCCAATGAAACATTCAATATACTTGCGAGTTCTACTTATAATAAGGGTGACAGAGATTTTACATCAGCAACATATGTTCATAGTCGGCAAGATGTAACCTTTATGCCACAAAGAACGGTCCACAGCAAAGAAAATTCTATGATGCTATCATTGGGTGAGAATCATGAGAATGATGAACAAACTACTATTTCTTTTGGCCGCTTGCAGGATGACCCTGTTGATAGTGACACCTCTGGCAGACTCATATGCAGCCGTGATATTTTGGTAAGTCAATTGTCTGCTCAATCTTCTGCAGCATTGGGACAGAGAAATTCCGTGGAACAGATAACTGCAAATGTTGCCTCGGTAGCTGCTTCAAGGACAGATGGCACACCCAAGAGTTTAGAACCTAAGACAAAAAAAGGAACTTCAAACAACTTCCCTGCAAATGTTAAAAGCTTATTATCAACTGGCATACTTGATGGGATTCCAGTGAAGTATATATCATGGTCAAGAGAGGTAAAATTAGTTATTATTTGGTTTTCATTTATTTTCGCGGCCTTTCTCTTGACCTGAGCAATGTTATGGAGGCATGCAGAAGAATCTTCGAGGTGTGGTAAAAGGGACGGGTTACTTGTGTAGCTGCCAGGATTGTAAGCTTTCAAAGGTAACAACTCGTATTGTGAAGATGGTTTCCTGACAATGTTGAAGCTTGAATTAACTCTTGTGCTAAGTTTGCGTCCTTGCACTGTGCAGGTTATCAATGCTTATGAGTTCGAGCGCCATGCTGGTTGCAAAACCAAACACCCAAATAACCATATTTACTTTGAGAATGGGAAGACTATCTATGCAGTGGTTCAAGAACTGAGGAGTACCCCCCAGGAAATACTATTTGAAGCGATTCAGAATGTGACGGGCTCCCCTATCAACCAGAAAAATTTCCATAATTGGAAAGGTGAGCCCATTTCTTTCTTTATCCCTGGATCCGGAGACGGATTAGTGTTCATCTAGGTAGGTCCTAATAATATCTCATTCAATTCTTTATTTTCTCCACTAGGAAATTAAATTATGTTTTTTCTTGATGTTTTATTTACCAGCATCATATCAAGCTGCAACCCGGGAGCTTCAACGCATTTATGGTAGAGAAGACACGGTCGTACCATCATGATATTTCATATTTCTGGGATCTTCAAGGTTAGCTTATATCTGTTGTCAGGTACCTGGTGGATTTCAGAATAGGAAACACATGCATTTTACCTGGAAAACTAGTTTGGTTTTGCTAATTTGTAATTTAAGTGTGTTGCTTGGTCAAAACATTTCTTTGTTTTTAGCTTTCTATGACAAGCATCTTGTTTGTGTAGCGATCTTATGTTGTTTCTGTAACAATTATGCATCGGCTGATAAATTTTGAAGGCCCTTGTAAGCTAATTTTTTGAGTTTGAACCACCCTTCTGTTGACCTGCTAACCGATATAATCAACATCCCAATCACAGCTAAAATGACAATTAAACTTAGAAAATGACAACCAAGAGGTACTTAGAAAATGAAAACTTGGGTTTCTTCTTCTTCTCTAGTCACTAACGCCACAGACACGAGCTTGACTCTCAGACCGTAGAGAGAACTACAGCAGCCCCATAGGCAATCCATGTAGTACCCCCAAACCCGTACTCACCATGCAATCAACAATCACATTTCCCAGCAGAAAATTGAAATCCCGAGATCGTGAGAAGCCAAAATCAGCAGAGTGTTAGCCAGCAATGACACTGCAAAGGAGGAACGCCACCACTTGATGGGAGGACGTTATTCAGAAGAAATTCTGGAAAAAAATGGTGCCCAACATCCCAAGCGCAAATTCATTCAACCCACCTTTCACCTTACTTTTACTGAAGGTGAATAAATTTGTCGCAACCTTTTATCCATTGAAGAAAATTCGAATAAAGACTTCACCACTGGGGAGACTGAATTTGAGAGCTCAGTTTTTTTGTATCGCATCTAATCCGAGTTTCAAGAAAGTGAAGCCAGAACCAGAAGAAGTACCTCGCAGGAATCTCCATGATCCTTGGGGACTTTGAAATATGTAGCGATCATGTATGATACTGGGAACTGAAGAGGGAGCTCTGGTAACCACATAACCCAACTTTTTATATTAATTTTGTGATTTAGGCAAACTACAACTGGTTCTCTTATCAGCTTTCAGAAAATCACGAAATATAAGAATAAAGGATAACAGAAGAAAGTTGTTATACTGCTCGATGATTGATTTTTATTTTAGAGTGTATTGTTAGAAAAAAAAAAGAAGAAAGAAAGTTGTTATTAAACATAAAAATTATAAAAGTAGACTTAATAATCTTGAAATTTCAGTTATATTAGTCATGGTAATTTTACGGTCTCGAAAAATAATTTAAAGACGTAAATACAATATAAAAGACAGCTTTTGTACACGTCACACTTGGGAAACAACATATAATAAGTTAAAGATATTATCAAAATGTATGTCGCTATTATTATAAGGGTAATTACTAATTTGTATATGAATCAATTTTCACAAAATGGATGCGAAACGTATTATTTTATTATCGACAGATGCTAATATATTAGTTTTAATGTCATTTTTGGGTGAAAATTCACTTGTAACGAAAATAATACTCGCAACAACTTGAATAATTAACTTTTTTTTTTATAGATAAAATGTATCCAATATATTAAATATAATTAACTTATTCTCTATGTTGTTAGATTATAGCAATATATATTTATTATTATACGTTGCAGTCAATATAATCTCATCTCATAAAAGAAAACGCGTCGTAATAGAAAAAATATGAATTGCTGATGGATGCGTTAAACGAAGAAAAATATTAGAACAAGAAAACTCAGTAATAAAATTAAATGTTTATTTACAAAACAATGAGAAGTGCGGAAAGAATTCAGGTCATAATATTCAACTAAAAAATGGTATAAAATTTCTCTGAATTTGTATTCAAAACTTTGCACTACAACTCTATCATAAATTATGCTCAAATGTCTCAGATGAAGTATGGTTTTCAACACTGGCAACAAGTCTAGTGAGTTTGCTAAGCGTCTCACGAGCAGATATCGTTTCCGGATGATTTTCACCGGATATCGAAGTTCTAATAAAAATGGCTTTCCTGATTAAATCATCCCCTATATCTAACTGTCCACCTCGTACCATCAACTTGGCTCTGACTTCTAGCACAGTAGCTCTTGCCAATGCGAGTTCTTGCCATAGCAACGGATTTAACTGCGCATTTGTCTGAACGGGTTTCCAGCACAAGGACTTATCCAACCAGTTTTCAACCGGGGTGGAAAACGTATGATCAGTTGCTTCTAATGCATCTGTGCAGAGACGAAGCAGCTCGAGAGCAGCACTGCAACGAGAGAATGTCATAAATGTACGAATTGCAAGGGGCAATATCGCTTCTTTCACGACAAAAAGCAACTCTGACGCCTTGAGCTCAACAACTACAGGGTCTTTTCCAAATCCTAGGAGCAAGAAACAGGCGGCCCATATGTGATCCGAGTGATTGGATATAAAGCCACGGCTGGTGACAGCTTGCACCATGGCTTGTGCAACTCTGGTGACACCTCTCTTTCGAGCATAGAGTTTTATGAGCTGGTTGAACTGAATGAAACTGTCCTTAGTACAGCCTTTTGCTATATTGAATCTCAAAAGTAACGAGGATGCTTCTGCTTCTGATCTCCGTGAATATGATGATGTGCAACCACATGTTAAGGAGCGTAAAATCTTTTTCAAGACCTGCTGATTCTGGTGTTTCTCGGGTATCTTATGGGCAGCCAGAGCTAAAATGGATACAGGGACCAGTGCTGGTGCAAACCAACCACTTGCAAGAGCCATTCTAGTTGCCAAACTTCTTGGTCCATCAGCATGATCAAATATGGAAAAGCATACCTCAAAAAGCTGCAAAAGAAAATTGTTGCGTCTTAATGAATTGTTTTCACGACCGCTCCACGTTGCATCTCTTAACGGCATCCTATTAATGGTATCCAAAAGTCTACTGGGACTGATGGGAAGCTCAGATAGAATAGCCCCTACAATTGCAAGGCCTAGAGTTAACCTTCCGAGTTTTTCCTCAATAGCTCGTAATGCATCGATTTCTGTGATCGATTGATCACTAACGCTTCCTAGCATTAAAGACATCGCCTCAACCCCTGATAGGTAAGAAAGTTTCAAGGGCTCAAGATTCATCACATTAGATAGGCGTGTGGAAATGATAACATGAGTTTCGCCACTTAAACGTGGCAGCAGATCCATTACAAGTTTGTGATCCCACCAGTCCTTTTCGCTCTCCAAATTATCGATTATTAATAAAAATGGAATATTTCGCATGAGCTCCTTTCGGACCCTGGCTATTGCAGCTTCCTCTTGCTCCTCAAAGCTCTTGGTTCGATTTTTTTCTGTGCAGCTCTCCACCCCTACATCGATTTCTAAGAACGACCACAAGTTCAAGTAATTCTGTCGAATGTATCGGCTTTCTCCTCCTATCCATAATACCATCTTATATCTTTGATGGAAGCGATGAGCAAACTCTAAGAGAAGCTCGGTTTTCCCAATACCTGAGTCTCCAGAGACACACGCAATTCCTTTTCCATAGATGGCTTTCATAGATCTCTTTCTCCTGCCATGCTTCCTACTGCTCTTCGATTTTTGTCTGTGCTGGGATTGAGAAAACTCGGTGTTCTGCAATTCAATTTCCTTTTCAGATTCCTTCCACACAAGTGGTTGTTTCCCTTTCCGCTTGCTACTCTCACTTAATTGATCACTTCTATTTTCGTCCATTGAATTAGTCCTCGAACGGCCAATTGTCAAGTTTCTTTTCATTGGTCTGGCCTTGAGTTTGAAATAGTCTCTCTCGGCATCTCCACTGACGTCACCAAAAAGTAAGAATTCAAGCTCGGACAACTCCTTTTTCCGACCAATGAAATTCTCATTCCGAAGAAAAGGGAACTCTTCTTTCTCCACTTTTTCTCTCCACTTGGTCAGTCTATCCACAATACTTCTCCTACCCAACCTTAATGCCAGCAGGGTGACAGCTCTTAATATGCAATCTCTCCATTTACCATCCCGAGCCTCTAGTTTCCACTCGTCAGTATGTGAAAGGGCGTTGACAGAATCTTTCCATTCCTCCTCTAGTCCACCATAAAGTAACCAGAGCTCACCACCGTATTTTTCCCAAAGATCTCCTCTTTTCTCGATAATATCTCTCACAAGGCAATCATCAGGACCCAAATCAAAGTACACTGGAACCAAGTTCTTCTTCCCGGAGAATAATCGCAGCTCTTCGATGGTGTATGGGTTCCTGAATGACTTTCTGGTCAAGATAACGACTCCAAATGTACAACCCTCCATAGCTTTGTCAATGATACTATGCTTGCGAGAATTTCTACATCTAGCTCTGTCTGTCACAAAACAACTCAAACCTTGAACCTCTAACTCGGCGCGGAGCCAATTGGCGAACCTGAGAAGTGAAGGCTTTCGTCCATGAAAACCTATGAACACGTCACAACTCCTCAGTCTATTCAAAGAAAAGGAATTTGGGGGCACTGCGATTTCGAGAAATTTACTAGGCCCTTTTGTTTTAATATTTTGCTCAGAACAATCATTCTTATGACCTATGTTGTAACTTGACAAGGGACTGTCAGATACTCCCAATGTTGAAGATACATTTTCAAACTTCCTGCGATCATTCAATGTGCGCGTGGTTGCACCAGGATATACGTTAATTGAGGCAAATGTAGAGCTTGCTAAATATTCTGATTCCACAGGCCTATTCAAATCCAGGGAATCCAAGTTTGTGACAGCAGCCTGACATGGATTGTCAGAACGTGTAGATACGAGACCTGTACTTGCGCTTGGAGAAAAGAAGGGTGATTGATTTGCCGAAAAAAATGCTGATGAGGACGATGAGAGATTCCTTAAAGACGAATAAGGTAACGGTCCGAATCCACGACTATCTTCTGGAGTATCCATTTTTACAGTCCCGCAATAAGACGTCAGCTGAAATTATATGCATTCTTGAAAAGGAAAAGACGCCTGAAATAGAGAACAAAGATTTCAAAATGAATAAATTCACGAGAACTTGGAATATAGGCCAAAAAGAGAATTATATCAACACATTACACAAGGAAAAACCGAAAGTGCAGCAAGCAGAGGAAAGCAAAACAAAAATTGCAGCCATATTGTAATGAAAGAAAATGTTAACAAAAGAACCATAGAGCTACATACAATTAAAATGTCTTTTTTGACCATAAAAATCGAATGTTGCAAAAGCAGACAGATTTAGACATTAGTTAAAGCTTAAAAAGATTCAATTACTACAAGCATATGCAACATGATAAATTTTCACATTCAATCGTCTACGATCCCGTCTTGAACCATGAAACATCATAATTGACAGTCAATGGAAGCATCGAAGAATGAAAAGCTTGAATCTTAAAGCATTGTAGATCTAAAGAACTTAAAACTCCAAATGCCATAGAAACAGCTAAAACAAAAGATGCTCAATCATAATTCAAAAGACAAATCCCAGTATCATGATCAGATCTGAAGAACTCAAACAAGACGAATTTCAATCTCAATGTTTCAACCTTATTTTTCCTTTTTCACATCAAATCCAGGAATCCACAATGATTTGTTCGAACGGTATCCAAATCCATTGTGATTCCCAAAACGATTTCCTTACAAAAAGTCAAATGAAAACGACTGAAACATAAATTCTCTTGTACCGTTGAAAGCATCAACGAGTTAAATCATCGAATCTAAGTAAATAAAATAGCAAAATCTTAAGCGAAAACGACGCTTCCAAATTCCCTTATACCTGGACTAAAGCTTCAAACAAAAACTCGATTTAAATCCGCTGAGTAGAGCCCACAAGCAGCTTCTCAAAAATATCTTCATGGAACCTTTTAAATACTTTCAATAATGATTACTCAAACGTCAAACATGTTTTGTTTTCACACAAGTCGACAATTGACTACGCAAAAGGGAATATTTTGTCGAAGGAGAGTGGATGTAAGTAAGAAAAGTTTTACTATTGACGAAGAAAAGTTTACTATTCATGAGACGGACTTGCTCTTAAAAATTGGTCGAAAAGGGCAATAAAGATTTTGATTAAAAAGTACACGGGGAAAGAAAATTAGGGAAATTGACTTACCTTTTCCGAACAAAAAATCCAATGGGTTCGCACTTTCTTTACCCTCTTCCCAAAAACACAGAACCCATTAAACCCCTCCAGATAAACTTACATATATATTTGAAAAAAATGCAATCTGTTTCTCTCACTCTCTTTATTCTGTGTTATCTTGGAGGCCACCCTCACTCTCGCTTCTGTTCTGTGACTCCCAACTAGATGAAGATCCCATTAATCCCTCCCATTCGATCCCTTCACGCAGATATGCATGAATATGTAATAAATGTAGATATAATCAGAAATCAGATGTGTGTGAAACTGAGAAAAAAGGGGTGGGGAAATTTATGAAAAATGGAGAAGAGTAGGATTGGAAACGCGGCGCGATACAAGTGGGGTCCGACACAAAAGCACGGATCTGTCGAGGAATGCTGCTTTTGTCAAAGGTTTTCTTTTCTCTGTTTTGGTGTCAAAGGTTTTTAATCAACAACAAAGGACCAGCAATGTTAAAGTGTGTGTTTTTTGTTGCAATCAATTTGATTAAAACTAAAGATCATAATTCATTTGTTGGCTCAATATATGTTTTGGATACATTCAAATGTTTTTTTTTCCGGTTCAGTCTCGTATGTTTAAAATGGTCATCGATTTGATTTCATAAATTTGATGATATCTCCCATATCGCAACTTCTTTTTTCACACCTAATGCCAAAAAATGCAATTTTAGGTGTATGTCACAATGAAAAACTCAAATAAACTGAAAAAATAGTTAAATTTAACGATACATTGTTGTATATAGTAAAGATAATAGAAGAGATTAAACAACAAATAGATCTTTAATAATTAGTGATGTTTTGTGTTGTGGCAGCGGAGGCGAGGGGTTGGATCTTCTTCTCTTGGAGTTGGGGAGAAAATCTTTTGACTATGGAAGCCATGCTATATAAAAACATATTGGATTAGTTCGCATCACATAGATTTAGTTTTAAATAATGTTTGATAATTTATTTTAGAATATAATTTGTTGTATAAGAGCATAATAAAGTATAATTATTTTTAGGGTGGTGGTTGTAAAATTAAATGATTTTTGTTTTAGAAGACCAAAACATTCACTTAATAAGTAATTTTCCCCTTGTTCTTCAAAATTTTGAAGCTTAATTCATGGTAGTTTGAAACACTTGAAACAAACCTATTCATCAGCCTAGCAGCATTTGTGTGACGTTTATTTGCATTAAAAAAAATAGTATTCTGCTATACATTATCATACAATGATGTTGAATTGAATGATTCATATTTTGTATGGATCACATTATTTTGTTTAATTTATTGCTTCAATAAAACATAACTAATCGTGGGGTGGGATAATGAAATGTTGACATTTTAAAGCAGGAAGATTAAATGGGGGGTGGGGGGCACCCTCGCTTATTGCTATTCATTAATTCGAATAGTTGAATGATCAAATATCGTCTATACAAGAATCGTTATTGATATGTGAAAAAAAATGAGAAATGTTTCCCAAAAATTCTTCCAAACATCCCAAAAATTCTTCCAAACATTACCTAAATTATCGATCTATCTAATTCATTAGAAATGTTGTCGTTATATATATTATTTATACTGTTTTATCAAGGAAATAAGAATGGTTTTTATTCATGAAGTGGAATTGGATATAATACTGCTCCTGACGTAGTTTCAGTACTGGTTTCAAGATTTGGAAAAATAAAATTAGGTGCATTCTTTTTTTTTCTTTTTTCTAATGGTAAATTATATGCATTCTTGTTGTCAGCTCTCAGATAAAAATATATATTTATATGGTGTATTTTGGTGTACATTTATGTAGGTAGCTAGTTTGACATGTGAAAATTTTGAATTCGGAATTTGGACCTTAACAGTGTTCGGAGGAATTAAAAGACAAAATTCCAAACACTAATTTGTTACTATATTTTTAAGGGCACATGCTTCCATGTGAGTGCAAAATTATGAAAGAAATCTTGAGTGTTTCACGCACTCTTTTTAGACAGAAACATAGGGTTAGATTTGACACATCTGATGCATTATAGTTAACTGTGTCCCAAAATCTTGAAATTGTGTGTGCATATTTGTATTTAGGTTTGTATGTGTTCTCAAAAAAATCCTAGAAAATAGGTGTCTATGTGTGTATGAGTGTATCTATATATACGCGCACGCGCGTGAGTGTGTTTGATTTGAATCCGAAGCATCCATCTGCATTTGGAATTTGAGTTGATGGAAATTATTAGTATCAAGCTGTGTTGCTATGGTCCTTTTCTTTAGACGAAATAATCTAACGTGATATATATTATATCTATAATAAAAAATTATTTTTAGAATATAATCTAGCATGTATCATATTTCTCCAATTCAATGTCGAAATTAAGAATTATTGTTATTGATGGGGAGGCGGACGATCGACCAAGTTTAATAAAGTGATATGACTTTTTTCCCCCTCTTTTTTATGATGACAAATTTAAAAATTTATCAACGCTGGCATCAAAACACTAATATGCAATCAGAATAAAATCGAGCATATATCATGTTGTTCAATGGACTCGGATCCTCTACTGTGGAGAGAAAAACAGCACAAGGTACTGTGCATTGAAATAGCTTCTTTAATTCATATCACAGGATTAAAAAATAATATGTTTAATTAATTATACACATGAAATATTGTAAATCAAAGTTATTTCAGTGCACAGCACCAATGTTGTTTCTCTCTCCACAGCAGATGATATTTTTCCCTTGGTTTTGGATTTTACTCTGATCAATGCGCCAAGTGCATGCACTGGAGTAGGGGTGCAAACGAACCGAATTGAGCCGAATAAGGTAAAATTTTAAGGTTCGAATTCGGCTCGATAAGAGTATATTCGAGTTCGAGCTCGATTCGAAGTTCGATAATTTTAAATATTTTGGCTCGAGTTCGGCTCGAAATAAAGTTCGAGTTCGAGTTCGGTTCGAAATATTCGAACCTATTCGGATATTATGGTTCGAAAGCTCGAAATGTATATATATTATTATATAATTATATTATATTAACTAAATATTAAGGCTCGCGAACTTATCGCGAACTATCGAACAGAGTAATTTTGGCTCGAGCTCGGCTCGAAAAAAAGTTCGAACATGTTCGAATTCGGCTCGAGTTCGATAAGCTCGAATACGAATCAAATATTTATCGAGCGGGCTCGTAAACCTCACAAACAGGTTCGCTTCGTTTGCACTCCTACACTGGAGGTCGAAAAATTTCAAAGCGCACTGGCTTTCTTTCGACACCATTAAATAACGAGGTCCCATTTTCTCGAAAAATCCCAATTTTTTTTCACGTACACTAGAAATATCGATTCCAATTCAAATGAATTTTAATAGCCATTTTTATTAAATTTTTTTTACATAAATAATATTCAAGATATAGAAGGAAGAAGACAGAGAGAGGGGACCTATCCACATGTTAAAATTGTATATTTTCAATTTATTTAACAATAAAAAAAAGTCAACTTACTCCCTGGCATGCTGTTTGTTTGTCATCTGGATCATGTGGGGATTAATGAGCTAAATTTAATAATCTTTTGAATATTGTAGAATTTCTTGATCTTATCCTTTTACCAATTATTTACCCGAACAAAAAATATATACATATGAAGAAATTCAAGTAAATAGATGTGATAAATGTCCATGATATAATGAAGTTCAACACAAAATTGAAAATTCACCCTTGAAAGCTGCATGGATTTAGGATTTGTAATTATTTCATGTTATTTTTTTTAAATATTAGTTAAATGTTGATTGATTTTCTACGTATGTCTTCACTATAATCAACATTTTTAACTAAAACTAATCGATTATTATACGATATTAAAATTATTTTGAAATTTCAATCCCAGGAGAATAAAACCAAACTTGTCATTTGCTAGTTTTATTTATAATTAGTGGGCCTTGGAGCGGACCACATAGTACAGTTGGGCCGACAATAGTGGGCCATCCTCTGAACATAGTTTTGATATGGCAACAAAAGTACAAAGAATTGTCAACAACATATGGTTCCACTTCTGCGGCCATGTTTCACCTAATGATTATAGGTGAAATTTTAGATTGTTAATAGAACACTATTGTGAACTCCTAATTTATAACTTTTGTATCACTCATGTCATATATCAATTTTCTTTCTATCGCCATATCTCACGAGTCAAGCGATGCATGAAAAACGAGCTCCATAGTCGTGTGTACGTCGATTAAAAAAATAGAAAGATATAAGATATTTTTTTATTTCATGATCTTCGTTGATAGTTGGTTGAACAATCTATATCTATCTCATCAATCATATCAAACAGTATCTTGATCATCATGTTTGCGATATACTCGATCCAACTGGTGGCGGTTCTTGTACTTTCACCCAAGCAAGTAAACATATAAAAAGGATCAAGCATTTAAGCTCTTGGATGCAATCTCAAACACGTTCTCGGATAGCCCGTTAGCTGCCAGAATCATTTCGAGTTGCTCCTGCAAGAGTATAATTTTGATATCACGACACCAAAACTGGAAAACTTTTGCTGAAGGACGATTTTTTCTCAATGTTGGTGAGAATGGACTGTATGTACCTTAGCAAGAGCTTGCCGAGTTTCGTCATAACGCTTCCATCTAGAGAAGGCAGACACCATTCGTGAAGCCACCTGCAGTTGTTATTACATGATTTTAAGGAAACATCGCATGAAAACCAGTATGAGACTACGAGCTAAGGCAACAGTCGTCCGACCTGAGGATTCAGCTTGTCGAGCTGAACCACCATTTCACCTAAAAACTTGTAGCCCGATCCATCTTTAGCGTGGAAGTTGACTGGACATCCACAGAATCCTCCAACAAGTGCGTACACCTGTATTTATTTCAAAATAACTCACAATTCTTGCAAAAAAGAAAAAAAAAATTCTATCTTTAGAGTTGAAGTAACCAGCTTTTGATTCGTTAAAAACCTTGTTCGGATTGCGTATGTCAAAGGCAGGATGGTCCAGGAGTTTCCGTACATTCTCAATGTTCCCAGGGACGTTCGACGTAGCCTGAAGCGCAAGCCACTTGTTTACCACCTGGTGAAAATTTAACTGCTCAGTTTTTCATAAAATCTCACAAAATTACTCAGTTCAGGTGATTTATTACAACAAATTTGGTATCTTCAACTTTTGTTGCAACGCATCTCACAGAAATATCCGTGTATGATTCAAAGAGATTTCTTATCATCCCGGTACATGGATAAAAGGGTAACAAAGAGAATCTTAAAATATCTCAATAGCACAATTGGACCTGCAATTTTCTCTACATATGTCAGCCAAAGTTCTAAATGGCAGCAAAGGCGGCCATCGACCGAACCGCCTTTGCCTTATGTGGTTGAAGATGAGCCGGGACAGGCAAGGTGGGTGAGGCAAGCTGAAGACCGTCAAAAGTCAACAAAAGTTTTTAAAAACCTTAATTATTAATAAATTATACATGTTCTCTTCAAAACAAAATAGTTAACCCAATCACTCACAGGAAACACAAAAACCAGCCTTGAACCGCCCGCACCACCGATGCTGCCGCGCGAACCGCCCACCGCTTACCGCCATTTACAAAACTGATGTCAGCTTACCTGATCAAAGGTATGTCGCTACACTAACAGTAGATATAACTAGTAGTACAGCCACCCAAATTATAAACTATGCGGTAGTCAAAGGACAATGCTTCGATTGCGTTGCTACATGCACAGATAGGAGACAATGCTTCGATTACTTTGCTACATGCACAGATAGGAGAAGCCACACAGGATAGTGTTGTCAAGTATAGCCACCAAATGCAAGATAGAGTTCAAGATAAAAAAAAAGATTTAGAAACGAAACTAGATTCACCAGAGATGCAAAAATGGCATACCAAGAAATTGTGCTGCCACTTGTTGTAGAAATCAGCCAAAGCCTCATCCCGAATATTACCAGGTTTTCGATCAAGAGCTACCAAGGCTGCAATTTCTTCGGTCATGTTCGTGGAATTTCTATATTCGTTCAAGACAAGCTCAGTTGTTTCTACATCTTCAAGTGAACCAAGATAAGCTGCCGAACCATAGACACATCTTTATATTAGTTAAGATGAAACTGGTTCTATTTAAAAATAAATACAAACATGAACAACATACCGAGGGCAGTATTTTTGAGTGCACGCCTTGACATATTTGAATGGTTAAATTCATATTGCTCAGAACTCCGGTTGTTTTTGACCTGTGAAGCATGTACAAGAGAACATTATTAAATCCCAAAATTTCGAGGAATGGCAGGTTATTTCTACTTTTTGTACAAGACTAAGAGTAAAACAACAATGCACCGTATTGAACAACTCTTCTTTCAATTCGGAAGCAATCTGTTTTCTGATGAAAGTCCTAACTATATGAACAGCATCAGGGTCAGCAACGTCCATCAAGTCCATTATTTCCCCTTCACCAGGCAGAGTTATTGCCTTGGCAATAAATTCCTAAATAACCAGCAGCGTGTAAAGAAAATTAATGAATTTACATAGAAAAGAAAACATGGACAGATCTATGTATACCTTATCCAAGCTCGCGTCACAAAGTATGCTTTTGATTCCGTGCAGAAACTGCTTACTTAGAACCAAAGGCTTGCTGTTCTGAAAATCAGATACCAGGCCAAGCATCGATTTTCTTGCCAACACCTGCCCAGCCTCCCAACTGAGGCAGAAAAAAGGATGCTTCAGAATTCAAGTAATTCCATGTGTAAACATAATGTCTATTTTGAAATTGCATACCGATTGAATTCGTCAGAATCATTCGCCAGGAGGAAATAAAGATCATCATCAGTGAGATCAGAATCCAGTCGAATAGGAGCACTGTAACCCCTTAATAAAGACGGTACGGGTGGCTCTGGGATGTTGTTGAACACAAATTCTACCTCTTTCTGCTCAAAATATACCACCACAAACTAAATAAGATCATCACTGTAAAAATATCAAATGGAACATGGAATAGTGAAAGCACCAAGGCAGCTCATGATAAAAAATATTAATGAGCATTTTGATGGATAAAATAAAAGCAACTGAAAATACAAAGAGATCAAGACCTTCAAAAGATCCGGAGGCATCTCACTATGAAGCAAACTCAGATATCATTTGATTCGTCTTTAAAAGTATCAAAGACTAGTCAAGCTAAAAACAGGTCCGAATTTACTTTAGAGCCGAATTGGAACCCAAATCACGATCAATAGCTACCAAGTCTGACAAATTCATCGACATTTACTAAATAATAATGTATTTAATATTAAATGAGCTAATGTGTTTGATCATAATTGGAGCCTATAGTTGATAATTAACTTCAAATCAAATAAAAGGAGCTCGAACCCTAACTCCAAGTAAAGACAAATTTGAGCACAGAGTAGTGCAATGAGCTTTCAGTCAGTGCAAGTAAGAAGACTCAAGCTCGAGTTTCAAGATTCTGACTCAATCCAATTCATTTGCAGCTCTAGTCATCACAAGTGTAGTGCTAGATTAACCTGTGTCACTCTGAGCACTGTTGTGTGGGCAGCTTGGCCATTTTCGGTGAGACTCTCCAACTTTCCTTCATAGTATACAGAGGATAGAGGCATGTCCTTGCCATCGGAGCCAAGAAGCCCCAATGCTACGGGAATAAGCATTGGCTCTTTATCTGGTTGTCCTGGAGTTGGTGGAACCTCCTGGCTGCAAAACAATCAAATTATGCTATTCATCGAGTCAACAACACAAAAAAGAAGAAGTTGGATTTAAATGAAAACACAAGTTCTAACCTAAACTTCAGAGTATAAGTCTTGGATTGGGTATTATAGCTGGAAGCAACCTTCAGACGAGGCGTCCCAGCTTGGGAGTACCTACATTTTCCCTTTAAATCAAGTACCGCAGACAATTTATTTTCGAAAGTTAAAGCAGGGTTAACAACATACCATAGCAAGAAATTGGAAAAATCAGCACCATTTGCATCTCTCATGGCGGCAAAGAAGTCTTCGCATGTCACTGCTTGCCCATCATGCCGCTCAAAATATAAATCCATGCCCTAAAAAGATGAAGTAATAGATTTAGAATGATACATGTGGTATATTGGATCTGGCAACAATGTTCTTCTTTACCTTCCGAAATCCTGAACTACCCAACAATGTCTTGTACATTCTGACTACTTCGGCTCCCTGATAAAAGCAGATTCAACTAAGCAACGATGAAACCAAAACTAATCCATAGCTCCGACAACTCAAAGATCCGAAAGCACAAGGGGCCAACCCTCAAGCCCAAGGCAAAAACAAATTATTAATGGACAGAAAAAAGCCAACCTTTTCATACACCTGCGAATAAGGAAATAAAACCAGGAAGAAAAAAGAACACTGAGTCAATAATCCAAACACACAGAAGAAACTTCTATTTAAAGAGATAGAACGATGATGATGCCAAAAACATACCGTTACTGCATGTTTCAGATTAAGACCAACCGTCACGTTCATTGCATCAGTAGAAGGAAGAGCCAAAATACCCAAACATCAGATAAAAGTAATGAAAGATAAATGGTATCTGTGTCAAATATAGAAAAAGGGCACTTGCCGGTGTAAAAGTTATCCATCTGTCAAAAGCAAAAAAAAAAAAAAAAAAAAAAAAAAAGAAGGTTCATATAACATAAAAAATTTAGGTGGTACTAGCTTCAGGACAACAACCTTATTTAAATGGAATTAGCAGAAGAGTGAGTTTGAAACCTTGATATAAGAGTGAGGTCGCACAGGATGAGCCATCGGGCCAGCATCCTGGAAAATCAAGATAAAAGCCAGTGACTACAACTCACGAGGTTTGATAGGTTCCGATATATCTGACCATAAACAGCTCAAAGTGATCTCAAAATGTATGTCGAAACGCAACTAGATTACTTTGTCCATACCTGAGGAAATTGATAAGTTCTAAGTGTTGAAACATCGGCTATCCGTTGTACTGTACGACTGCCCATATCAGATGAGAATTCCTGGAAATAGGCATTTCAATTAGTGTCTCGAGCTGGGATGCTAATACAACCTTAAATGCCTACTCCAGCACAACTGCACAAGATGTGTCTCCACCTGATCCCGGAAAACGGTGAGGCCTTCCTTCAAGCTAAGCTGGAACCAATCCCGACATGTCACTCTAGAATTTGGTTGAATGTCAACATTAATGTTAAGACTTTATAACAACTCAAATGGTGCATTCTACAAGAATGCAGCACAAGATCACAAAATCCATTTCAAAGAAATCAACTGGTGCAAATCAATTGAGTGGACTAAACATTCAAATATAGAAAACAATCATCCTTAACTGTTTCTCCATTTTTGGGAAAACAATTTCCCCCAAAGCAAAAGCAAGCGTTCTCATTCATTTTTATTTTCTTTGCCCAAAAAATAATTTTATCTACATTTATATCATATTATAAGCCAAAATTAATTTAAAAATATTTTATTACACAATTTCTGACATGATTTAACATCTCCAGCAACAATTTTATTTTCCCAAAACAAATACAAGAAGTGATATAATTCTCGTACGAAATCATGTGAAAAAAATAACTAACCAGCCCATGTCAGTTGTCAAAATCGAGTACTCCAATTAACAATTAACAAAATAAGAAAACGGATAAATAACTGAACATACAATTTACTTCCCAAAACGTTTCCTAAAATTCCCAAACCAAACAAGTCCTATATAGTTCTCTTCTGAAATCATGCGAAGAAAAAAAAAAAAAAGCCAATGAATGCCACGATTTAATACTCCAACACATGAGACAAAAAATTAGATAATATCACCGCAATTATGAGATTGAGAGGTACAAACTAACCTGTTTCCTGTCCAGTTGTGAAAATACTGCAAAAACAGATGAGAGAAAAAAAATAAAAAAGGGCAAAAAACCCCAACAGAGTAGATCACCAAGTCAAAGAAAAAATTGACTGCAGCAGTCTCAAAAGGTGACACACCTCATGGCCAATGACACCCAAAATTGCAGCATAATCTCCATCTGTAGCAGTTTCAGGAGATGCCAGGACAAGTTTGGAATTAAAAATCTGGAAAAAGACAAAATCAGAGAATTCAAGGCAACATGTCGATTACGTAAATTCATAAAAAGCAGTGGTTTGGTATTCAACATACATTCAAACTCTTGTTTTCCATGGCTCCCCTGTCAATCAGGATGAATAGAGATCCTTTAGAAATGTTTTAAAATTAATCTAAAGAATGAAATACAGGTCTCAGAGGTATGAACAGACATGTTAAAATCTGGAACAGCAACAATATTAAACAGATCCAGGTCATACTCGAGCCCAAAAACCTATGTAGAAAGAAAACATCAAAGAAGTAAAGAAATAATAAAGTGCATTTTAACTTTAAGGTAACCATAACGTTGAAAGCACTTGAAAAAAGTATACATCTTACATCTTCATCCCACTTCATTGAAGCTTTCAAAGAGTACATGGCATGAACTGTCTTTGGAAGATCTTGCGTAGGGGTCCAGATTCGAAGTAAGACCTTTCGACCTGAACTAGTCGTAAAAGTATCATCTCTGCTCTCCAACTGTCCAGCAACTAATGCGAATAGATAGCATGGTTTCACAAAAGGATCCTCCCATATCACATAATGCATGTTTCCCTGCATTAATGCAACAAAATACAAATCACATTGCCATTTACATCAAAAATCATTTTCACACACACACACACACACACACACAAAACCTCCATGTCTCCTTGCTCCATGAGATTTCCGTTAGACAACAATACAGGGTACAATGACTTGTCAGCTTCAATACGGCAAGTGTATTTCGCCATGATATCAGGACGGTCCTAATGTTGTATCCAAACTTTTAGCAGCAAGTTTCAAAAGAATAAATGCACAAGTTTTGACATCAATTCAGTAGCATACCTGATAAAATGTAATTTTTCGAAAACCCTCTGCCTCACATTGTGTGCAAAAATTGCCAGAAGACTTGTAAAGCCCCTGTATGAATAATCCATAGATGAACAAAATGAGAAATCAAACACTATACATATATGTGCATCAATAAGTTTTCAATACAATCACAAGATGATTCCAAATTCGGGAAGAACCTCTAAACTTGTGTTCTTCTGTGGATAGATTTCGGTGACAATTTCCAATATAAATTTACCAACTGGAGGTGATTTAATAGTCAGATGGCGTGAGTCCAGGTGAAAATCATCCTCCTGTAAACAAAGATTTGTACTCTATTAAGCACTAAGGAATCAAGTGTACATGATATCAAATAAACTTTTCAATTCTATGATAAAAATAATAAATAAAATTTTCAATTCGGAGTGAGATACGTGGGACAATAGGGCAATCAGTCCCGGCTCTAAAAGCAAGGGGATTAAATACTATAAGCTAACTAATATAGTAAAATTGATGCAAAAAAATCATTTATCGCTGATAGCTCAGACAAAGTTCAGTATATGCCTAATGCTACATACCTTCAGTTCCTTGCCATCCATCTTCAATGAAATCAGTTTCAAGTCTACCCCATCCAAGACTAGAGGTGAAGAACAACCTGTTTATGAAGAAAAGCAGATGATAGAAATTATTTCTCAAGAATATCCAAATTGTTTTAACTACGAAAGACAAAACTCAAGTTACATTGTTAGCATAATTGAAAAAAAAAATGACATGTTAGTTTTTTTGAGTCACATAAGACACTTTAAATTAAAAACAAATTATCATAATTCATAGGAGGTGTAAGGTGCACATAGGTGCCTAGGTATCATACAGTCCAGGCCAAGGTACAGGCTAGGGCCGCTAGGCATAAACCTTTTCATAAGGCATCCAATATGGGCTTTACAAGCTATTGAGCCACAAGAAAACAAATATTTGGTCAAAGGAAAACACATCGAAAAGCCAAAGGCCATAAATCTTACTATTGGACTTCTAATTCAGCTTTTCTTTTAACAGGACACAACTTCAGATTTCGGAAGTTTGTATAAGCAAAAAAGGGAAGAGACAATAAAAATTATTCAAAAGATGATCAAATACCTTCCACTTTGGAATATCCAGCAATTTTGGAAAACACAATCGTTTTTTCCTCACCAAGGGTAAACTTTAGATCAACCTAAGAAAATGGCGTATTTCATTGTTCAGATCGGCAATGATAAAAAAATATCAGAAATTCATGTACATTTTGAAATTTGTCAACAAGAATCCAGATGCATATTGGATTACCGTGTCAAAGAAGTAATCAGGTTGCTTATAGTCCTTTAAAAAGATCTCTTTTGGTGTCTCCATAGTAGATTCTTCAACTTGCTTTGGCAGTGTCGCTGTTGAAACTGAGCAAATAAACCTTCTACCGATACTGGGAACACGCTAGAAGATGTTGAAAAGCAAGCACAAAGAATAATGTTACCAAGAGAATTTCGCAATTTGATAAGTTTGGGGGAAATCAATAGGCTCCCTAATGAATGAATAAACTTACAGGCAATGAGTGATTCGGTAATCGACAACTCCTCGGATAAGGAACCTGGTGGCAATAGTTAAGCAAGAAAGTGTATTTGAAACGGCACAATCGAAACAGGAGAGTGATATCTGAAGCCAAAATTCATAAACAAAGCACACAAACCTCGGAAATAGGTAATTTTCTGCACCAGCAAATATTTTTTACCAAACGCCCCCTAACATGACAACTTAAGCGAAGCTGAAATATTACCAAAGATCATAAGACAGAGCCATACATTTCCATAACTTTTTCAACGTTGAAAAATATGCATATAATCACGAGCTAAAAAAACTAACAAAAACTGAAAACAAATATGGATGGAGGAATTACAGGAGTGTTAGAGACCAAACCCGTGAGACAAGTCTTTGACAAGATCGAAGCTTTGCATGGTAGAATCAATCGAGACATTATACTATCAAAATAATTGACTCCTAATAATCCGACAAGACTGATTAAAAATTTATTTAATAAAAACCCGTCTGAGTATTCTGTTTCTCCCCAAAAACCAGAAAATAATTTGACTTTGATATTAAAAAAAAGATTCAATTTTTAACTAAAACAAGGGATGCCCAGATAAAGTAACACCATGGAATTTCAAGAATAAAGCAAAAAACGCCGCAATTGATAAAAAAAAAAAAATTTATCCCGAGCAGAAATTTTAGTGAAACAGAGTGAACAGGGGCTCTTATAAGGTTGTACACTAGGATATGGATAAATTGAAATTATTGGACAATAAAAATCATATATATAAAGAAAAATAATCAATTAAATGCAAACTAATTAAACTCTATTTCCATTGCCATTGTTCTATCATCTTTGTTACCTGTTTGTATGATCAGGGATGAAGACAAAAGAAACACAGATCTCTCAGAAAAACCTAAGAGACAACTGAACAATTAACAAAATATTAACAAAATAGTTAAAAAAAAAAAAATCCCAAAAAATAAAAAAAGATTTATTATAAAACGGGGATAATGTCCATTTTTTTAAAAAAAAAAGTGTGGATAATGTTATTTCAATTTATTTTATTTTTTTTATAAAAAAAATCTCAATTCTCAAGGATCCTAAATCCTAAAATATTAAACGCGAAGTTGAATATGATGTAAAGCAGTGAGACTTTGACTGACATTTCTTTATTCAATATAAAAAAATTTAGGTTTCTTTTGTTTATATTTTTGAAAAAAATTGTTTTTTTTTTGTAGGATAAAAATATTTTCTGATCTTTTAGCAACGAAAAAAGACAGTACTATTCCATTTTTATTGTCATTTTCTAAAGCATCATTTTTCACATCGTTCAACACAAATGATTTATAAATTTTACCTTTTACCATTCCCGAAAATCATTTCAATCTTTTTGTCATTAAAAAGATATTCAAATACTATGTTGTATTGTAACAAAATATAATACATTTAAAATGTTTAAACATCAAATGTAATATTAAAAAAGCAAAAAAAAAAAATCATGTGAAACCGTCTAAATTTATGAAACGGATATCCAATGCGACTTATCTCATGATAAGTATTATTTTTTATATCAAAATTATTACTTTTTTCTGAAAATATTAAAGAAACAACCTGTCTCACTCACACATATTAGCGTATTTGACCCAAAAAAAAATTCAAATATGTTATAATTTTTTTCGAACCAAATTATAACCTAAATGTTTTTATTCAACTGTTAGTAAACTGTAATATTTTATTGATAAATATAAGATAATATAATATATTATGATATTCTATTTTCTAGTAACTCGCGAATATGTTTAAATATTTTGAGTCGAAATCAAACTCAAGCTCAAATATATTCCCATCTTGAATTTTTCTCTATGTTCGACTCGATTCATTTACAATTTTAGTTGCAACCCTTCCGCATTGTGCAACCTTCCGCATTCCCAATGTCGCACATTTTGAGCTAATCGCATCTACACACTTAAAAAAAAAAAAATAAAAAATAGAAGAAAATAAAAAGAAAACAACCAAACCACCATGTAATATTTCAAAAAAAAAAAAAAACCACCATGTAAAATTGATAACATTTTATACTTATACTTATTTTTAAAAATAAGACAGAGATTAAATAAGACATAAACTCCCTACCAGATTGGACAAATCACAAACATACACCACTTTTATAACATACAATGAAATATGTTTGATTTTTAAAGAATGAAAGATGCATGATCCTATTAATATTTTTTAGGGGTTAAACTTTTCACGAGGAGCTGATGCAATCAACCCCAAACCCCACATTTTTATGACTTGAAATGTTAAAATTAAGATAAAAAATTACAGTAATTAATTAATCAACATATTCAAACATCAGACACAAAGCATAGCTAAATAAAAGGTCGTCGATAGATAAGAAAATATGCTAAATGACTAGCAATAAGGTACTCCAACTTTGGTGTTCAAAAAATGTGAAGTCGTAACACAACCCACACAAAAAACCAGAACATATCGGAACTGGAATAGAGAGAAAGGATACAACCATATTAATTCTGGAGGAGAGCTTCTATGGCTTCGAAGAAAAGAGGGGCCATTTCAGGGTTTGGTGTTTTTACTGCACATTTAAGGCCAGGGATACCGATGGCTGCCGTAAGTTCGATCAAGAAAGGGGTCCCTCGAGGAATCTTGGCGGATAGATACAAAACTTCTTGATTTGTGTGCTTGCGCTTTGCAATAAAGAACATGTTGGATGCAGCCAACCGGTCTATGATTGCTTCAAAATTATTCACCACAATTGCTGGGAAGTCCTTGGAGATCTCATTAGAATCAGGTAACGATTTCCATGTCTGCGATGGACAGAGGTGCAAAATCAATTTCCAGAAACATTTTGCAAAATAGCTCCATGTCGTTCATATGTTTTATTCATCTATGCATTGGTTGTTTTTTTAGTAGTTTGCAAATCAAACATACATTCAACCACAATCCACAATTTCTTGTACTCGCATATCCATCCATATTTGACAGCTAACATTTTCGTCAAAAGTTACCACAGGGCACAGTGGCATCTTCAGCCCAACTTCAGGAGAAGTGAGGCCAACAGTGGTTTTGTATGTTCGCCCTTGAGGTTATCAACATACAGATAATCTCTAAGGGCAGTATCATGGTGAATGATATTGTTGGCAGCATATATAATACATTCAGCTGTCTCAAAAGCAGAAGAAAGCACATTTGGATTCGACAAATTAATGACCTCATCACTCTTAACGAATTAGCTATGGAAAAGTTTCGTACCTCGAGAAATGCTGATCGCTCCATTTTCCCATCCTCAGCCAAAAATACAAGCATAGGAATGCTGTCATTAAAATACCATACAGGTTGCTGATTATTTTTCAGAGCAACCTGCAGAAGTGTACTCGGTGGACCAGGAGAAACGTTCTGGAACAAAACCATAGGTAGAAGAGTGCTTGAAGATGTCCCAGGTAGCAATTGTGGAACCTGAATGAAAAAAGATATTAGCTGGAACGAAGGGTAAAAGCCAACATCCTAGCAAATTGCTAATAATAAATACCTGAAGCGGCCCAGCTGCAGCCAGACCGAAAGTGTTCTTGTTGAACTGAATCATAAACCCATCAAGCGGAATCTGTGAATTGTTCTCAAATAACATGCTGTAAAAGATTTGGCCATCTTTCCGAGTGAGCTGGGCACGGATTTGTAGACCTTGACCAGTAGTTGCAGGTAATAGAACTGGTAAAGGAGGTCTGCAACTCAAAAGGTTCCAGTTGATGAATCTTCCGGTTAAACATTTTCAAACAAGAAAAGAAAACGCATAATAACCACAACTGAACTACAAGAAGCATACCCAGAAATGGTTGCAGGCTGATCCTCAGCTGCACTGTTATTATCTAAGCCAATCAAATCAAGTAAATCAGGTATGGCCGCAGGAGCGGCTGGTGCAGCAGCTGGTTGCCTTCCAGCTGCATTCTGAGCATTACCCGTGACAGCTGGCGATGATGAACCTGCATCAGCAGCTTGAGCCGATGATTCAGAATACCCTCCTTCGCTCCCATCAGGATAATCCTCTTCCTCGGTTTTCTGGATGGTTTTCACACGTGTTACAAATGCATCAGGGGGTTTATGGTAGACAGAGGACAATGTAGCAATGTTAGCAAGAAGCTCATCCAGGAGAGAAGAGTCGAGTTGATTTGAATCATCACTTATCACAGGCTTTTCAGCTAAGACGACATCCTTTGCTGCCTGAAATTCAAAAGATTGTTATTAATAAACTATAAAGAAATATATGCATACAAAAAAAGGTTACCTTGCCTAAATGGAGTGAGAAGCTAAGACACAAATAGTGGAAAGACTTAGGATCTATTAACTAGAAACACTGAAAACCAAGCACTACCAGGCTCGCAAGCACAACCTGAGTTGTAAACTTGAAAACCAACTGACTGGCCAATTCTTCCACATGCCAAACACGGTAAACTCAAGTCCTACACAACCGAAAAATACCTAGACCTAAGCTGGCACAAGCAATGCTGAACTAAACAAATGCACCACATCAACCCCAGTTCAGCTGAACACCAGAAAAGAATTTCTTTTTCTTTTATTTCTTCAAATTTTCCTGGTGTAACATGCAGTGACAATCAGATACAAATTCTTACGAGTGAGAAAGCGGAATATTGTGAAACAATAAATCAGCATTTGAAAATTTTAACAAAAAAACATGGTTACCTCTGGATCGGTTGACAGGAGTCGCCAATATATGTAAGCACGATCTCTAAGATCTGGGTTGTCGGTTTCGACGGTGGCATTATTCAAAACAACCTGTTCATAAGATTATAGTGAAGCCACATTCTAAACATGCATTTAAAAAAGATAAAAGGATCTTGAAAAATCTTAATTCAAAACTCAGGTATGAACATGGGAAATTTTGAATTACCTCCAATTGTTACATGGAAACTAAATTTAAGGAAAGACTATAAATTCATCATAAACACGCCCTTTTTAACAAGAGGTAACAAAAACTGAACAAACACAATGTTCAAGGCACATGAGGAGTACACCAAGGTGCAAGGCGCAACAGCAGCAAGCATCCTGGAGCTAGATGCAGAGAGGTGGAACATAACTCCAACCTTGCAACTTCAGGTGTTGTTTCTAAGGCTTAAGCTGAGGATGATAAAACAAAATATATGGGCCCCTTTTCTCCCATCAAAGAAAACAACGGCTTCCAAGACAAAACATGCTGAAAACGAGAGCTTGGCCAGATCATTTATCGGCCTAAAATCTTTACTTGCAATATCGAAATTCTAGTAGTTTTTATTAAACATGAAACCTTGCAAACAACTGTGGCATGCCGCCATTGAAACGATGTTCAAATGAATCACAGATGATTGGGTCAATCAAGAACGACATAAACAAGTTAAAGACGATGAATGAGATAAGAATAGATAAAAGAAAAACCTGGATCATCTGTTGTGGGCCTTCAGTTGGCTTCTTGAGGAAAAGTTTGACCGTCGCTGTCAACAGCTGTAACTGAACTTGTGGAGGTTCCTCAGGAAATGTTTCCAAAAAGCTCTCCAAGAGCTCATCAGCATTATCAATTCTTTCAGCATATTCACCAATGATCCAAATCATTGATGCCTGTAAAGAAATATGGAGGAAAACAAGCTCAAAGTGGCCAGAAAGAAACATTTTGAATAGAGGCCAACCGCCAAAGGATCTCATCCCTCAAAAAAGTACCTTTGCTTCTGGCTCGTCCAAGGTGTCCAAGTTCTCACAAAGTGTAGCAATGATGGACTCATAACTGAGACAGAGAACGAATTTATTTATGTTCAGAAAGTCAAAACATATTAGAACAAGTCCGACACTAATAACCAGACTCAAAGATAAAAAAAATTGAACATACGTGTTAGGGTATCTCCTAAAGATATCTTTAATCACTATGATAGCTTCTTGAACAACATAGTTTACTTTGATCTTGATCAACTCAAGCAACACGCTGATACACCGTTCAGCTGCTCTCTCTAACTTGATTGCACATCGTCCAATGGCACGAACAGCTTTTCTGACAAAATCTACATCTACTTCAGTAGCATACTCTTTGAACTCCAATAAAACCTGCAAGCATAAGTGTAGAGAGGATAATAATGGAACACAATCTATTCACGCACAAGGTAAGATATGCAATCTACTGCAACCAAAGTCAACTTACTTGGTCTATATTTCTATCTGATGCAAGCTTTATCATGATTTCTAACTTTTCCATCTTCACATAAATTGGATCATTGTACTTGCAAAAGAACACCTAAGTGGCAAAGCAGCACGATCGTTTGTAGATTCGCCAACATGTTTGAGCCTCTAATCCCAATTTGAATGTGTATAAGACATCATGTAGAATTACCTTTATTTCATGGGCAAGAATTGTGGGTCTCTTTTGCACAATAAGGTTTATGTTTCGCAAAGCAACATATTGAATCTCGGGCTCCGCAGACAGCAATGTCACAAGAGGAGGGGCCATCTTCTTGCAAAGATTCCGGACTACATCGGTGCTAGTAATAAGTTCCATCTGTAAAAGGATCATCTGCAAATGTTCCACAAGATTACATCATAGGTAATGTGCTTTGAATGTCAATACAGTGACGAATGGAAGAAGTAAACAAGGAAAAAAAGACGCTGATAAACAACTAAACAAAGTTAAACTCGATCAAAAAATTCTAGAGGTAAATGTTTATAACCTTTACAGCTGAAAGAACAACTGCACAATTCGCATGTTGCAATCGCGGCGTAACTCTCTCCACTATATTTTCGGCTTCACGAGCATCAGCTGTCTTATACTTGGAAAGAGCATCCAAAATAAAAACTTGGCCCCACCTGAAGGTGGTATATTATTGTTACAGCACTAAAGAGCATGGAAAAATAAGACGAATCTTTTGACAAATCAAACAGAGCAGGACATAAACATTCCACCAAATATTAGTCCTCTGCTAAGCAATAAGTTCAAAGTTTTATAATGAATAGTCCAAACACCTTACACTTATCTCATCTCAGTACTAATAAATATTACCCAGTTTTTACTGCACACCCAGGAAAATAAATGAAAAGAAAACCTTGACTTGGAAAATTCACATAATTCTTCTAATTTTTTGACAATCTGGTAAACTGTTGATGAAGAGAAAGCCATAACTTCATAACTCCCATTAAAAGGGAAGAGTAGAAAATCAGCAAATCCACATCAATGTGATTGAATGCGAACTTAGAACACGCGTATAAAACTTAACATATGGGTGATTAAGAGCATAACAGGTGGGTAATGTGAAATATTAATTTGAGTTTTCCTCCGAATAACGGTGAACCACTCATGCCGTTTTTACTCACTCGGTGCATTCATTCAGAGCAGTAAGAAGCTTTGAGAGCGTGTTACTAGTGATTTCAAAGATGGGTCTGCTACTGTTCTCTTGAATTTCAGCAAGTGCAGCAACAGCGTTTGCGACAACCATGGGATTGTTGTCCGAAATTAAATCTTTCAGAGCATCTAGGAAACCTCTATCCTCCACCAACTCTGCATTTATGTCATAAAGTTTAGCAACACATATAGCTGCCGTCTTGCGAACATATGGGTCATCATCCTGATATGAAGAGAGAAGAAAAAAGGACATCACTTAATTCATTACTCAACCACATTTCATCATGCCCAGAGGTAGTAAAATGAAAAGAAAAATCGGTGAATATACCTTGAGGCATCGCTGCAAGGGATCACATAAATACTCTGTAATTTTATCAACCCGAATGCATCCCATTGTCCTCACTGCCAACGCACGGATCAAGGGATTTGGGTCTTGGGAATCCTGAAAAACATGATAGCAGGAAACTTTACCCCTCACTATAGCCATTCACAAATTGTTTTAGAAGCTGTAGTCTATCATTAGAAAAACATTGGTACAACATTATACACAGGTGCCAGTTTCCTAGCAAAGGATAGTTAAGATATCATTTATGGTTTAACCCAAACATGGCTTAACAGCCTCCAGCTTCTCGTTATTTCTTCAATACAACACATGTAAATATTTTAAGGTGCATACCAAAATTCTATTTCATACACCACCTTAACTAGCACAACCACTCTCTTTTATTCACTGCAGTTCCACCCTCTTCAATCATGCAAACAAAAACTAACTATTATTGATGGGTGGAGTGTGGAAATCAGATGATCACAGATTGTTAACATAAAAAAAATGGAGGGGTGAAAGCACTATCATTGTCAGCGAGCACGACTTAGTTTTCATATGAAAGATAAGGACCCACCCTCACCCTCTTAATTATTATTATTATTATTATTATTATTATTATTATTATTATTATTATTATTATCTGCGAACCTCCATGGGAGAAATATCTTTCCTGTGAATTGAAAGGTACAAAATGCATTTATTACAGCAAAATGGCAACAATTAATTGAATTTGTACATGGCAGATTGCCCAATACATATCTCAACCAGCAAAGTAACAATGGGGATCATATGTTGAGCCTAAACATAAAAACTATGAACATCCAAGAGCTCGTGCAAATAAACACAGCTGTTTACCTTAACAAACGTATTCACTGCTAATATAGCAAGATCAGGCTGGCTCTTTGCATAGTTGATGAGATACAAATATACAAGCTTTTTAAGCTCTAAATTTTCAGTTTGCATACAATTCACAACATCTGTAAAGAGGGATGATACGTCCTTCCCCACTGTCATTGCAGCAATAACCTTCTTAACTGCATCTTTCCTCTTGTCCTGAATCCACAAAGGCGCACATGTAAAAAATGGCACGCGATCAAATTAATGAATATGCACCCAGTCCGTTAGATTCCCAATTCAACAAATAAAGGCCACGATTTTACCCACAAGATCACAACATGGCATGAACAGAAGATAAGACCCCATAAATCTGACATAATAACGATAACTCTAAACAGCATTTCTCGTCAATTAGACCAAAAAAAATGTTAGATCCAACTCTTATTCACACTACATCCACGAAGATCCGCGCAGATTCATCAACGCGCAAATTGAAAAAATCCCACGAAACATAGACTGAAGGAGAGAAAGAGGCACCTTGTACTGAGAATTGAGTTCTTCTTTGAGCTCGGGGATTTCACCCTTTTTGGTGGTGGAGAAGTACTTCGAATCGTGCCCGCTCATCGCTCTTCAATTTGCAGAGCTCCGCTTCCGCCGTGTGCAGACCAGTCGAAGGAGAAAGAGGGGATCGATCGGCCACGAATAATAATATTGATTCAATGAAGGAAAGGAAAATGTAAAATCAAGACACTGAAATTGGAGTCCGGAGATGAGCAGCGTAGAATTGTCCATTTTCATGGAATAATTTAATTTAATTTAAAATTAAAATATAATAATAAAATGACAATTTGCTCACAAATCCCCAAATGCAAACATGTTTTGCTTTGGAGTTCCTAAATGTGTTATAAAACAATATAATATGTGGTACAAAACCATACAATTCCAAAATGCAAACATGTTTTGCTTTGGAGTTCCTAAATGTGTTACAAAACAATACAATATGTGGTACAAAACCATACAAGATGTGGTACAAATTAACAAAAAATATGGTACAAAAAAATGGCTAAAAAGTGCAGAGTAAAACATATTTGCATTGGGGATTTTTGAGCAATTTGCATTAATAATAATTCATTTTATTTTATTTTTATTATCGTTATATAATTTAAATTAAAAAAATATCCAGCATTAGTAAATAATGTATTATTGAGGGGTCTTTTTGTAAAGAGCTCTCAGCTTTCTTCTATTTATATACCACGCAACCGAAGATCCCCACCCCAAGAACACAGTGAATCCAAAATTGTGCGGAATGGGAAACGGTACTTCTTTTGCAAGAACTGATTGTCCGAATTAAATTTGAATTAATTCGTATTTTCACGAGCACACAGGCAGTAATACTAGGATGATTCTGAATGGAAATTTTTTAAAGTTTCGATACTCAATTTGATTTGAATATCGTTTGAATTCCAGGCGATAAAGGTCGGCATATCAAAAAAATCAAGTACTCTCAGGTTCATAGAGTTTTTCCATTTCAATTCTTTTTGTATGTTTAGTTCTCTGATCTTTTTAAACTGAACTGTCGTGGAATTATGCGTTTTGTGTTGCTTTTATTTATATTGAAGGAGGACCATAGGAACATAGGCGCTGATGAAGATAATTCTCATTTCCATGAAGATATGGACGAGGATCTTCGAGATGGTATTGGCGCTAATTTACAGATTGTGACATAAATTTTCCCCAACTTTTGGTGGTGTTGCGTTTGTGAGGGTTCAGTTGATCAATTTGTTTAATTTGTTCTTTCAGGTGAAGGGAAAAAGAGAGACTTTACAAAATTGGAACTTAAACCTGATCATGAAAATCGGCCATTGTGGGCTTGTGCCGATGGTCGAATTTTTTTGGAGACTTCCTCTCCCCTTTATAAACAGGCCTATGATTTTCTTATTGCCATTGCTGAACCAGTTTGCAGGTAAATTGGTACACTTTAGTTCCAAGGGTGCGCCAAGGAAGTTTTGATTGTTGATTGATTGCTGCTGTACTTTTTTGTGTTTTAATATATGCTTCCAGTTTGTTTTTGTCCACAACTAATCTTTTAACATCCTACCACTATCATCCAATTGTTGAATTGCAGTGCATTTATTAGCATGATATTTATTATTTAACATAATATAGCTCAAGTACAATGTAAGATTGTGTGCCGGACGTTTTTATGCATTTTGTATTGGTTATTGGTCATATATGATATGACTGTGATTGATCCACGTGACGTAACAAAATATGCTATTCTTAGTAGTATTAGTAGTAGTAGTAGTAGTAGTAGTAGTAGTAAGGTTTGAGAAAATTCATAATTGAGGTAATGAACTCAAACCTCTTCTGTTATTGGACCTATGCACAATCTCCATAGCGTGTGCCGATATCTTTCATCAGGTACTTAACTTTTAGTTACACTTGTGATCCGATAGATTTATGGAATCAAATATTAGTTATTATTTCTGAAGATCGAAAAAGAGATAAAAATAACTCGGGATATTATGCAATCAGTTACTACTCAAAACAAAAGACTAGTTGGTATTAAAAGTGTCCGATTCAAGCAGGCAAAGAGATGGTTGAATCAAAATAATTTTGTTTAAAGTTTGTTCATGTGCCCGGGCTTTGATGCTTGATGCTTGTTTTACTCAACAGGCCAGAATCAATGCATGAGTACAACTTGACTCCACATTCCCTGTATGCTGCGGTGTCAGTTGGACTTGAAACAGAGACTGTTATTTCTGTTCTCAATAAATTATCAAAGACCAAACTTCCAAAAGACATGATTGATTTTATACATAGTTCCACTGCTAATTATGGAAAAGTGAAGCTCGTGCTCAAGAAGAATAAATATTTTGTTGAGTCACCATTTCCAGAGGCAAGATGTTCTACTCTACCCATTCTTCAGTTAAAATGAAGCTTATGATTTTGATGTTATATTTTTTTTATTGCCATCGAAAATTTTCAGGTATTGAAAAAATTGTTAATGGATGAGGTTATAGGACGAGCAAGGATTTCCGCTGAGGTATGTGTTTAGGTATTCGCCTCGGGATGGTTAATGCTCCCCTTAAAAACCTGTTGTTACTGCTTGGCCAATTTTGTATCTAAGCCATATAGCATTTCTATTATCTTTGGTTCATAATTTACACGCTTTGAATGCTGTTATTTTAGGGAGTTCCAGGAGGTGATGGGTTTACAATAGGAAAATCTATTGGTGAAATAGAAGGTGGGCACAATGAGTTGCTAAATGAAGTGGAGTTGGCAGCTGCAGCTGAAGAAAAAGAAACTCATTCATTTGAAATTGATCCTGCTCAGGTTGGTCTTTGCATCTCTTTAAGATGAACTGTGATTGGGGTGACAAACTGCAGACCTTAACTCTCGTGTTTTTTATATCGATTAATGTTCTTTTTAGCCGGAATGCTTCAACATTGAACCAGATATGACAATTCAATTCGTTTTTATTCCTCATTAAATATTCAAAGCAAAATGCCATTTGGAGGTTCTCCTTGCTAAATATATTGATTCTGAAACTATTTACTTAGACAAACATCTGTATGATCTACTATTTTACGCAGTCTAATATTATAAATTTTCAAGATATTTACATTTTTTTCATGGACATATACTACATATGCCTATCCATGTTTTCAACCACGTACTTGCAGGAAATTGTTTCAATGAGCTGACTGCAGCTTAGTTCTCTTGCAAATTTGAGATGATAACAATTTAATGTCATTTATGTTTTTCTCTCTATAGTTACCAAACATGGTGCAAATTTGAATGTTTTAGAATTGTATTATTTTGATGGCATTCCAGATGATAGACAATGTATTCTATTCAGCATAAAGGGCACGGAATTAACTAGCTTTCATAAACAGGTTGAAAATGTAAAGCAACGGTGTTTGCCGAACGCTCTAAACTATCCCATGTTGGAGGAGTATGACTTTAGAAATGACACTGTGAGTGGCTCTTATATCCTTCCCAAACTTAGAAAGTTATGTGTATCGGAGATCATAATATCAGTAGTTTTAGTTATCAGCATTGGGTATGCTTGGTGATTCTTGTGGATATTTCAGGTAAATCCTGATCTGGAGGTTGAATTGAAGCCCCATGCGCAACCACGGCCTTATCAAGAAAAAAGTCTTAGTAAAATGTTTGGAAATGGTAAGCATAAATGCAACCTACTTTCATTTCATGTGGTTATTTTATTTGTATTTGTATTATCTGTTTGCCAATGATAATATACCAATTATTTGTAGCTCGTATTTCATTTTGAATGTATTATCCAGGTATAAAATGTATATATATATATATATATATAATGCCATAGGCCTTAAAAGTTCACCAAGGATATTACTCTATTTTACTGGCTAAGAGAATTAATATTTCAGAGTAAAATCTAGGACTCAGTACTTCATTATTTTTCTTGTTTCAGGCAGGGCCCGCTCTGGTATCATTGTGCTACCCTGTGGTGCAGGAAAGTCTTTGGTTGGTGTTTCTGCTGCCACCAGGATAAGAAAGAGTTGTCTTTGTTTGGCTACGAATGCGGTGTCTGTTGATCAGTGGGCTTTCCAGTTTAAATTGTGGTCAACTATTACAGAGGAACAAATATGTCGTTTCACATCTGACAGCAAAGAGAGATTTCGTGGCAATGCTGGGGTGGTGGTGACAACATATAATATGATTGCATTTAATGGCAAACGATCTGAAGAATCTGAGAAGATCCTCGAAGAAATAAGAAACCGGGAATGGGGATTGCTTCTAATGGATGAGGTTTGTTAATGACATAAGTTTGTTTACATTCTTTGATGATGCCTACATTTATTTTCTTTAAAACCAGGTGCATGTAGTCCCTGCTCACATGTTCCGGAAGGTCATCAGTATCACAAAATCTCACTGCAAACTGGGGCTTACTGGTATGTTTGTGCCACGTTTATATTTATATTTAATATATTTAAAAATATTTAATATAATATTAATATATTAATATATAAGCAATTGTGAATGATGAGTCAAATTGTTGTCATTTTATATGCAGCAACACTTGTGAGAGAAGATGAGAGGATTACCGATTTGAACTTCCTTATTGGTCCAAAATTATACGAGGCTAATTGGTTGGATTTAGTGAAAGGAGGGTTCATTGCAAATGTTCAGTGTGCAGAAGTCTGGTGTCCAATGACGAAGGAGTTTTTTGCCGAGTATCTAAAGAAAGAAAATTCAAAGAAGAAACAGGTCCTATATTTACTCGATGAGTATTCAACTATGATTTTTCTAGAATCCAATTCTGTTGAATTAATGTTCATGGTATTCGGCGTGTCAAAGACAAACTAATTTACCGTAACTAAATGCTCTCAGAGCAACATCACCGATCCTTGATTAAAATCACCTTCAGTGCCCCTTTTATTGAAACTTTGGTCTTTTCTCGTCAGCGTGGCATGCTTGATCAGTGACTTTTAAGCTCTCTGACAAGTTTTAGAGGCTTTTTTTTGTTGAAATTTGTGCTTAGTATTATTTCCCTGCCATGAACAAAAACTTTTACAGGAAAATTGAAATTTTATATTTGCTGTGTTTTTCCAACACGTTTTTCATTGCATATTTCAGGCTCTTTATGTGATGAACCCTAATAAATTCAGAGCTTGTGAGTTCCTTATCCGTTTCCATGAGCAGCAGCGGGGTGATAAGATAATAGTTTTTGCGGATAATCTTTTTGCGCTGCGAGAATATGCAATAAAGCTTCAAAAACCTATGATTTTTGGTGAAACTAGGTTTGCTTTTTATCATTATTCTATTGAAATTTGGCGTGCTTATACTGTTTTAATATTATGTCATAATAATTGGGTTGTGTGATTCACAAATCACAGCCACGCTGAAAGAACTAAAATTCTTGATGCATTTAAAACCAGTCGGGACGTGAACACCGTTTTCCTCTCGAAGGTATGTATGCACGTTAGTGCCCAAGTATTAACATCCTCTTGGTTGAGCTATGTGAAGAGACTATCGTTTTCCCAAGTGTTCTTGAATCCGTCTATGTGCAACTATGTAGCATGTGGTGATGCATCAGTGTGTGCTTTCCTTGACCAAACAAGATGTTTAGAAGCGAGTCCTTAAGAACATGATTAGTCTTTATTTGATGTTCTGTTATTTTGTTGCGTGTTATGCATTTGAAATGTGTATTTGTATACAAATCTTCACCTGTGCTTTCTTGCCCACTCTTATGATGCTTAAGTTCCACAAAGCCATTTTTATGTCAAACTCTATTGCTAAGTGAATAACTGATGTGATATCTGGATCATGTTCACAGGCAAACAGCTTGACTTCAGTCATGAGTGAAGATGTTTGTTCATCATTTTGTTTCATGAGATTGCTAATTTATTTGCCGATGTGATGATATCAAAATTCGTGCATTATGTTCACAAGTGAACATCTTTACTTCAGGCATGAATCATGATGTCTATTAATCATTTGTTTTTATATATTGTTTATGTTCATTTCGTCATTGTATTTGTATCTTGATTCTCTGTTCTTTTGTCCTGTGAGAGCCTGTGGTAGTTTTGGATGATGGACTAATTTAACCATCGTCTCTTTGACTCCAGGTGGGTGATAATTCCATAGATATTCCTGAGGCAAACGTGATCATTCAGATTTCATCACATGCTGGTTCAAGGCGTCAAGAGGCTCAACGGCTGGGGCGTATTCTTAGGGCGAAGGTACGCTTTTCCTGGTATGCATGCTCACCATGCAGCACTCAGGGGCAGAATGTCTATGTAAAGGGCAGTGAATTCATTGCATGATTATGCATATAGGTTGTGCTGGGCTTTATGTGAATATTTGTGGTTGAACTAGAGAGTTATACAAATGGTAGTCGATTTACCACTTAATTATGATGCATGACTATATTGTTAAAAATAATAACCCAAATTAACTAAACCGTTTTTTTTAGTAATAGTCTGACTCAAATATTAATAACTATGGGTATGCAATGTTTAATTGTTAAAATTCTATTAAAAAATCCCAAAAAAATATCCTACTCAAGAAATATTTTTTACATATTCTGTTGCATGACTAAAATGTTATCAGTTAATGATATATTTGATTCAATATTAATCTTGATACATTAAATTTTATGAATATATTTGCAATAAAAATTTATGATTGTATTAGTTTAGCCCACTCAGGTATAAAATCCTGTGGCTCAACCCTTGGCAGCACTGATGCGAGTTTAAAACTTATAGACCATTCAAAAATACTATTTTTACAGTAATATACATTTGAAAAATGGTTTATAGTTTTTCATGTACCAAGTATAGCCTGGATCCTGTATTCACATCATCTTGCCATTTTATGTTTTAGGTTGATGATTAGTTATGACAGCATATTTACTTTCTAGATGTCTAAGTGATTATTAGCACCTATTTTTTCGTATGGGGAATAAATATGTTATCTCGTTGTTCAGAAAGAATACTGCCTCTGCTGGCTTGCACTTCACGCATAACTAAATCAATACTTGAAAGAAGTTGTGAATTTTCTTCTCCAAGAAAATTTGTCGTATAAAAAGGTGCAGCTTTTGGATTTTGGAGGTCAGATCAGTATTTGACACAAGCTGCCCAGGAATCCTTTTCCTGCATGGAGAACCTTATGATATATATATTATTTAAAGTAATTTGACTTTGAAACAGTTTTGAGATCGATTTGGGAAAAATTAGACCACTCTGTAAGTCAGTATATCTGTGATCATCCAATATTTGATTCATTGTTGTTTTTGTTGGTCACCTTTATATTGTGGAAATAAGAAATTAGTTATTCAGTCTGAGTTTGTTCTTATTCACATCTACCTCTGTTTGTGTATTTCCCTTGGACTGAGTTTCTCGTCGTGTCTGAATTTATTGATTTAATAGGGTAAGCCTCAAGACAGGGTGGCAGGAGGCAAGGAAGAGTACAATGCATTTTTCTATTCACTCGTATCTACAGACACCCAGGTATGTTAGTCTTCTCCTTCCCATTTACAAGTGATTTGCTTGCTCTTTTTCCCCACTTAAGTTGTCCCCCAAAATCACATTGTTGATTTATTTTTAATGCAGGAGATGTATTACTCAACCAAAAGACAGCAGTTTTTGGTTGATCAAGGTTATAGTTTTAAGGTACATAACAGTTTCAAAAGTTGATGCACTTTAGCATTCTTACATTATAACGACTCCAATTACATTATCCCTTCAAGTCCCGCATACTTGCTTCTTGAAATATATTTCATTTACAAATATAACAAATGTTTGAATTGCATTTTGGCCATGCTTCTGAATGTTTTAACTGGCTGTTCCAGGTTATCACGAGCTTACCACCCTCAGACTCGGGACCCGAGTTGAATTACCATTATCTCGATGATCAGCTAGCACTTCTCGGCCAGGTCTTCTTTATTTGTGTCCTTGTTTTGTGGCTTGAAATATTATCCCTTTTCTATCACTACTCAAGTACTGATGACTCCTCTTTATATGTCACAAAATAGGTGCTATGTGCTGGGGATGATATAGTCGGTTTAGAGCAACTAGAAGAAGATGCAGATGGCATGGCTCTTGAAAAAGCCCGCCGCTCATTCGGGTCCATGAGTGTGATGTCTGGAGCTAGTGGAATGGTTTACATGGAATTTAAGTAAGGATTCATCACATGTCATGCATCCTTGATCCTTCTAATAAAATCAATTTCTCATAATATTTTTTGTCGCTCTTCCTGATCTCTGTATTAAATTGCCCCGTTGTTGATTGCCTTGCAGTACCGGGCAGAAAAGGCTACATGGGCAGCTAAAGAGCAAGCCTAAGGATCCGGCCAAGAGGCACCACTTGTTCAAGAAACGTTTTACTGGTCCTTAAATTTGTGATCATCTGGCAAAACTTTTATCTACTTCTGCATTTGTTGGAAACTTTTTGTTATAAGATGAGTATAACTGTGATACATCATCATCCCCACGTAATACAATGTTGGGTGTTCATGGAAAAATTGAGCAACTTGGTAGTTTGGGATGATGAATTCGTACATTCGATTTGTGAGTAAGACGATGTATATATCAGTGTGTTTGAAGTAATTTTGGAAGTGCAGTGGACTTGGGATTTGGTAGAATTTGAGCGTTTCGATTATGAATCAATTATTATTTAGGAGCATATTGTATTGCTCGAGATGTATGATCTCTAGATATAATAACTATCATGTTGATGAATAGCCTGAACCTATAATCAAGATATCTTGACCTTCTTGGGCAACAGTTAATTTTCTTTGCAATGTGGCTTCGCATTTGGGCTTTGAATAGTACTTTGGGGCTTGGACTAGAGTAGACATTCTTTTATTTTATTTTCACGTGAAATCAAACTAAAACTCTTATAGTTATGGTGGACAAATATTTGACTAGTGAGAATTATATCAAATTAATAATACTATACAATCTCTCTTTGTGCCGTCGGCAAATTGACAATTATAGCATTAAATAAATGGAATGTCACTTTCTGTGAAGTTGGTAAAAGTCACTCCCCACGCGCACACACACACACACTTCCAATCCGGGGAATTCACTTTTCCTCGCGAAAACGAAACGGAATTTTCCTCTTCACATTTTCCAAGTAATTTTCTTCAATTTATCAAATAAAAACACACTAAAACACACACACACATATATATTATGAAGTGGAGCTTTCCAACATGCATTTGACTGCTTTTGGCACATTCCCTATTCCATAATTGTGATCGAGGGGGTTGCATTTAACCATTTATAATGTGTACGCGACGAATTGAAATTATTATTATATCTATACTCTCTACAATGGAATAAGGCCCCTAGTATTGAGCCAAGGTTTTATCTGAATATTTTTATTTTTTTTTGCAAAACATGCACACAAATTTGAAAAGACAATTTGATTCATTTTCGTGTCTAATTTATATGTGTAGACTGCATAATTGAAATCACGCAAAATTTCATGTTAAAAAAAATCACAAAATTTCACACGATCGAGTAAGTATTTATTCCTTGAAAATAAGTATTCATCAATTAGTTCTACCCAAAATCAAGTGAAAAATGTTTAAAAAATAAAAATTAAGGGGATTTATATGATTAATTAATGGAACCTTTAACATATTTTTTTGTAATGAAATAAAATATTTTCGAACCTGATGTGTAATATTTTTAACTCGACGGCACTTGGATTAATATTATTAGGTCGAGACATAGATTCCAAGTGAGAGTACACTTTATTCGTTTGGAGCTTATTGTTCCCTTGGAAGAATCAAATGGAAAGCGCACAAAACTTGTAGGGGAAAGCAACTATATATTTTCCGGATAATATATTTTTAAAATATGTATAGTTCTAAAAAAAATTAATTTTTTTTTTTATTTTAAGGTAGCACCATTGCCCTAAATTACGACGTTAAATTCATATATATTTTATGCTTATGGAGACACATATATATATATATAATATATAATCGATGAAAACGTAAAAATGTTAAATTATACGAATAAGATTTTATAGGAGCAGTCAAAGTTCAATGCATTTTGTTGTATAGTAAATCAAATGTTTGATGATTAAAGAGACACATGCATGATCTCCTGCCTGCTGGGTGTAGTGTCACTTAGTAGTGTTGAATTTCGTAAAGTCATGCACCATTCGTGCACAATATTTATCTTATGATTATCCCTAATATAATTAATTAATACTATTGTCAAGACCAAACACACGCTTGTTATTAGGTTAAAAACTATATATAGTCGATTGTAACTATGTAAATCAAATATTTCAAACTGTACAATCATTCAAACATCAGTTTTTTTATCGTTTTATTCGTTCTCCTAATAAGACAATTATTGCACCAAGCGATTTAGACATATAAATTTGACAAGAAAATTTATTTGAAGTGACAATCATTTTATTTTATATTCTGTAGGCTGCTATTATAGAATGTCGAAGTAGTTACTGTATTGTCTCCATTATATCCGGTCAAAAGTGATTTCTTGGAATATAGATATTAACGGTAGCATATAATACCAAAAAATTAAAGTGCTGACCTTTTTGATAATTCATAATTCTGATTGAATTTTATTCTGAAATCGCTTCATACATACCAAAGAGAAAATGCGTACGGGTTGCATTAAATTACAATTAGTGAAAGTATTATGAGATTCTTAATTTCTCACAATATTTTTTTCTTCTCCACTCTTGGAGATTCTATGGGGTTTCATATTATTTTATACATATTACAATTGAGTGCTCTTTAGTAGGTGTCAATATAATTAATGGGGCTAAAAAAAAGTTTGCTAGGGTGGTCTCAGAGATCAAAATAATCATATTTTTTTAGGGAAAAAAAGGTTTTGGAAGAATTTAGTCAAGAATAATAAGAAAGGATCGAGTCATTTCATCATCAATGGGCTAAAATATTATTAAAGACATTCGAAGATGCTTTGATCGGTTTTTATAAAAAGAATTTGCTTTATAAACTGATCATTACAAATTAAGAATCAGGATTAATTAGTACAATGATATGAGTAAAGCAAGCAAATCAAATATATATATATATATATATATATATATATATATATATATATATATATAATACATGTACATTATTAAGGAATGTTTCTTATTCATATATATTAACAATTAGTTTAATCTTAATTATCGTACATGGTCATATATTACACGCTGGATCCGTGATGAAATTTTGGTAACGATAATCAACCAATTAATGATTTTCGATCGATCTTGTTATTGAAATATAGGAAGACAATGGGGAACTTTGTTATGATTTAATTTACGATATTTGATAATGACCATGATGAAAAGGGTTGAGAAATAATTAAGTACTATACTTTAATCATGCATGATATATATATGCCCTACTATATGTCTTAATTAATATTAGCTAGCTAGGTCTTGAAGATCTTTGACCAAGATGAATTTATAAGTCGTGATTCTTGTTGATTTATATGATACATTTTTAGTAAAAACAATTTGGTTCGAAGATGTCCAATCATGCGAAGAAACTTGGTTTTAATTTTATAATTTAAGGAAAACATAATCATGATCAACCTGCAAATGATGCTATTATTTTAGTGCGGCTACCACTTTGGTAGTCTCTTATACTATTGGCAAAATGTTTCTAAAGTTCTATGATGAGTGAGTATCACAATTGGCCTTTGTTTTCTTGTCTGTGTAATTTTTTTTAAGGAAAAAATAATATCATTAAGAACTAGAGAAATAACAATCTTCACTCAAAGATCCGAAGGAGAAGTCCTGACCGTAGGATGAGCATGAAAATAAGACGTCATAGCAACATTGTTTGCAACACGTTACGGGAGTCTTTACAATCACTAAAAAAAAAGTGATTGTTAGTTTTTGGCTTAAAAATGTGTGTTTCTTAAACCTATATTATGTGTTACCTTATGTTTAACTTAATTGAAATCTAAAAGCAAGTCATGTGATGATTATAATTCTTCAAAAGTGATTCTAATAAGAAAGTCATTGTTAAAATCACTCTAATCACTTATTTATAAAACACTACTCAACTTTGATTTTTAGATTTTCACATATGTTTTCAAAGACTACCAACTTTTGATTTTTTTTAATTTTTTTATAATCTATAAATTAATCACTTCTATAAAAGCACAATCTATTGCAAATACTCCCTACATCAATCTCTACTTTAGAATCTGACTCAAAAATTACATCTTGGAAACCCATGCCATCAATTTAACTAAGGGCCTCCTTGAAATTAAGTCATCGCTTCTACTTCTTTAATTAACACTATTCGAGGTAAAGCATTAGTTTTAGCAAAAATAAAAGAATCAACTGAATTTTGAAGCACCATTCCCACCCCAAAATTCTACGCGTTAATGCTACACTTTAGAGCTTGTATTGTTTTTCTTTTCATAATTCTCTGGAAACCGAAATTTTAGAAAAAATAAGGAAAAATAATCGGAGAAAAACGAGAATGTTGAATCATTTCCTATATAGTCAAATTTATTGGGATTATTTGATTATGTTTAAATAAAATTATATTCTTGTGATTTTATAAAAGTAGTTGCCATTATTTTATTGATTTTAATAGTTTGTTTAATATTTTAGAATTAAAAAAAACAAATATTCAATATGAAATGGTAAAAAAATACAATAAAAATTAATATATATATATATATATATAATATATATGATAAATTTTTTTTTAAAAAAAATGATAATGAAAACAACACTGTCCTAGACTCCTAGACTTTAGATAATTGTTAATCAAAATTTTGGTTCTTAAAAATTTTAATTTGCAAGTACTTAAACGGTGATCAATGTAAAATAATTTGTTAATAAAATTAATAAAATAACAATCATCATATTTTATGGGCCTAATAACTGAAATTAACTTGTGTAAATTATATACAGTTTCCGGAGGCAGCGAGTATATTATGCCGTTTCGAATGAAACACAGCCGATTTAAAAAGACAATAAATATTTTAATTGATCGATGCAAATATCTTCAACTCCTTTCTTCTGCGGATTATTTAGAAATTATTAATGGATTTGAACTAAATATTTTTAGATTAAATATATAAAACGATTATGTTAATTAAGCTCGACGATCAAATCAAAAATAGCCTTGAATTTGTGTTTAATTTGACGTAATTAACGATTTAAGAATTTCATCATAATGAAATTTGAAAACAATCTATGAAATAATGAAATGTAACTAGCTAATTATATTGAGTAATGCCAATTACAAAACAAATGCAAGACATCCATCTCATGGAAAGGATCTATGCTAATTGTTAACCTCAACTTCCCATTGAAAGAGCTTATTAATTTTAAAAATTATTCAAAAATTGATAAAAATTGCCCTTCGAACTTAATAATATATATCATTGAAGACTTCATTTGAACTGAACTGATCTTGGCATCTGCTCTCTACAACTTGTAATCAATCGATGATTATAATTCTCATACTGAGTTTGTAGCATTGTCGCATTCAAACCGCGGAAGGACGACGATCCCAGTCGTTCGATTCCTTGGTCGTCTTCTTGGTGAAATCCATCGTTCTGCAGCCACATTTCGGATCATGATCATATAACTAGTAGTAATACTCAAAAAGCTATTGCAAAAAAATTTAATTTCATTGCATGCATAGACAAAAGTATTAATATTTTATTATAAAAACAAAGAAACTGGACCATTAAATTAAATAAAATAATAATAATAATAATAATAAAAAGGAATATTACCCAAAAATAATCTTCATCCTCATATCTGTGAGACATTGATGCTTTCGGAATCTCGCCACCTTCATCGTTCCGAGCAAACCTTCCTCGGATCCTTAATCGGTTGTCCGCTAACGTTTTCCGGCATGCATACTTTTTATTCACATTCATGATAAACAAACAAACAAACAGATTTTACTAATATTTATTAAATAAAACATATTTGAATAACAATATATAATTGATTCTCCAATATTAATTATTACCTTAATAGTTTTATTGAAATTTCTTTGAGTCCTTTTGGCTTTGTATCTGTCAATTCTCTCCTTCCTTTCTTCTGTACTGTAGCGTCCTATTTTGAAATTTGCTTCCTCCATTAATGACTTTTCTGCCGATAAAGGACTCGAACTCAAAGCATTATTTGTTTTCGCCATCTGATTTGTTTTCACATTCTGTCACAAATATATTATATACATGAAAAACCAATTTATGTATAATTAATTACCTGTAAATCTCCGGTGCTACAAACTCTTCTCATTTGACCGGAGCCGAAGATGCTGCTTTCAGGTGGATTTTGCAAGTTCAGAGACTCCATAACACTGTCGAATCCAGCTCGAAACGATGATGATGAATTCTGGCAATTATATACGAATGAATTGCTGCTGTAACTCCTCTGCATGAACTTCATTGCAGATAATTCATCTATGCTATTCTGCGGCAGAAAAGGATTTGAGTCGAATTTTAACCCACATTCCTCTGTTTTCACACCCAAAACAGAGTTCCGCCCCTCATTCCTCAACTGGGTTAGAGATAAATTTTCGAGCTTGAAACTTGGTGGGGAAGAAGATGAGAGCAAAACAGACGCGATTTCGTTTAGAAGACTCGTTTCATCAACTGGGTTTCCGCTCTCGTTTTCTGGGATCGTATCAGTCGCTTGATATTCATGAATTTCTTGAAATGGGATATGAAGGTGGGCATCAATGGCGGAGGAATCGGTGAATGGGAAGAATGGATCGGCTAGAATAGAGTTTTCGTATAAAAACATATCAGAAGCCATCGAAAATCCAGCACCCAGAATTGAATTGAATCGAACTCTGGGTAAGAAAATTCTGTTGTAGCACGAACAAAATTTGGAGATGACAGTTGAAATTTGATGGTTTGTTCAATCAAATTTCTTGTCAATTTATGAGCAAGATGACAAGAATCTTATTTTGCATTATCTATTTTTTTTTTCCCACTTTAAAATTGTTTTCCTCAAATAGAAAGAAACACACGCAGTAAATGTTCCTCCACTGCTGAGCTTTGGAAGCTCAAACGACAGAGCAAATTGAAAGGTCAGATCTTGTGGTATAAAAAGACAAGGAAATTTCATTTTAGTCCCTCCGAATGTGAAATGATTCTTTCAGTCCTCGTCGTTTACATATTTATAAATTCAACCCCGAGTCAAAAGTATAAAAACTAGCTTCTAAAACATGATTTATGAGCTAGTATTTGAGAGAGCTACTAAGAGATAGTTTTAATTCGTTCTTTAACAAAATTATGATCATATATAAAAACTAGCTCGGTCCGTAACTCGAGTTCGAGCACGAACAAGAAATTTACGAGTTTAAAAGTATTAGAAATTCTATTCATTTACACTCCTAGAATAGGTTAGGGATTCAAAGCTTTCGATGATTCGAAATTTAGCTCAAGACATCATAGAATTCAATCTTTAATTGTCTTTTTCATATTCTCCTTTTATTTTAAGATCACAATTCACAGTCATGGTCAAAAATTTTCTGTGTCGGGTAATTTATTTGGAAGCCAATGATCATAAACTAATTATTGAATACTAAGATGTGAATACGATTGATTGAATTTATTTGGAAGCCAATGATCATAAACTAATTATTGAATACTAAGATGTGAATTCGATTGATTGATTAATATCAACAAATTTTTAGTTAGGTAAAAAGGTAGATCATTTAGGTAGTGTTTGCAACCTCTAAAAATAAGTGATTATGGAAAAAATTTTAACAAATTTATTAAAAAAATCTCCATAATCACTTATTTTTAGAGGTTGCAAACACTACCTTAATATCCGTAAGATATAAACTTGTTTCTGTGAAAATGGGTAGTCCAAACAAATCAGATCTGGGCAATGGTTGTGGATCCAGGCGTCATAATTTTGAATAAAGTTGGCCCAATAAACGATGTAATTGGATCTTCGTATTTGGGCTTGAAATTATTGTGGCTAATTGAGTGGGCCTTCATTCACTCTTTCTTTCCTTTTGTTTTAGGGATATTTGAGTGGACCTATATACCATGAAGGATGTAATAAAATAAGTAGGAAAATTTGTCATTAATGTTCATACTTTAAGAATATATTATTATAGTAGGACCGATCCATCCAACAAATATTTACAATAAAAATAATAATATTTTTTATATAAAAAATAATACTTTTTTATTAATCGAATCGAACAAAAAATTTGTCTCACAAAATTTAATTGTAAATTCGTTTAATAGGAATTTTTGTGCTATTATTATTATTTTTTTTTTGAAGGATTGTAAGCTTTTAATTAGTCTACGTCGAGTGTGTGTTAGTAACAAAAAAAGCCGTCATTAGGAAATATCGACAAGAATTAAGAATTTCCTGGCGAAACATGCGTATTTCGCCTTGTATACGTTTTTTATTTAAATGTTGAGCATTAGGGACGGATATTTTCGATTTGTAGATAAAGGCTAAAATATTTATTTTTAACATTGATTATATAATATCGGTTTTTGGAGGTAGCAGTTCTATTCTTAAATAATATTTGTTACCTTTAAAAATAAGTGATTATATTAGTCCACAGACGTCCCATATTAACTAGCTAAACCTTGTATGTTGAATTTTTACGTTCCGCAAAATGGATCTCGAATTCCAGAAGGCGAAAACTTAGTTTTGCAAATAAACATTTTATATGTATCTAAAGAAGTTAAAATTATTATAAAAAATAGTGGCTTTGCTTTGATATTAGCGGATTCTCCATCAAGTTTTGTGCGATCGCCATTTATATATATCTATTTTTTTTTTAATAAAAAAATCCTCTACTCCCACCAACTAATGCACTAGATTGATTTTAAAATAGTCTTTGTGACTTAAAGATGCCTCAACATGATAATCCAAAGAAATAATCAGAATCAACCAAGTGCGGTAAAGAACATATATGATAGAATTAAGGCTTAATTGATCCTCACTCGTTATGGTTTTGTTTTTAACCTAGACATTAATTTTTCAAGTGTAATAAGAATTATTTTGTTCAATGATAACGCTTATGACATACAAACGGTGTGCGAATTAACATTATTTTCAATGTAGTTGTATACAAATTTTCGAGTTTTAAGTGTCGATGAATTATAATAATTTATTAATGATCGATCAAAATCATATATAAATTTGAACTTTGGAGAGAAAAAAACTAATTAGCCTCTCATCGATGATGGATGACCCCCGTCTCACACCTTGTCTGAAAAAAAAAAAGTGAATAAAATAGTATTCTTCGTACAAAAACTATTTCCATGTGAAAGGAACAGAAGATGCATTACAAGTGAAAGTCATAATGAACTAGCTATAATACTTACGTTCGAAAGAACCAAGACCAAGGTACTATCTTGCATGCTACGTACGACAAATAAATAATTTTATCGTTCTTAATTAATTATTTTTTTTAAAAAAAAAGAAAGTATTTTTAATTTGAAATTGAAATATAATAGATCCGATTTAACTGGTTAATTGATCAGAATTAATATGGAAGAACAGCACAAGTACTGAAGTACATGACAAGATCCGGCTGAACCGGGGCAATCCACCAGCAAACCTTATAATAGTATAATTTTTTTTTTTTTTTAAAAACCTTGCAATTTTATTTATTTTCTATCTTAAACTGAAAAACACAAAATATCCAAGTTAATTAATTTTTTTTCCCTATCATACCAGTTTATAGATTTAGAAGTTTTTTTTTTTATATAATTCATATTAACATATCTGAAATCCGCGCTCAAAATCCTGTGTGCAATGGTAGCATTTAATTCATATAATTGTATTTAGGGTGATGCTACGTAAATTACAAGTTGCATTAAAAATTACATGAATACATTTAATGTATTTTGAAAAGATTTTTTTCAAATCAAGTAACGAAATAATTTTATAATTTCATGTGTATTATGAGTTTAACATTTCTATATTTAAGTCATGACATGTATTTGTACTTAAAAAAAATAAAACTATTTCTTAAATTCAATAAATTAATCCCAAATAATTTCCGATAATCCTCTTTAATTTCTCCACGGTTTTCCTCGTAATATTTACATTTACATACCAATCCATATTGCAATTTGCACACACACACATAGATAGATATATATTTCTGTGTGTGTGTGTATATATATATATATAATATATATGTATAAAGAAATGGAAAAAAGAAAAAGAAAAAGAAAGCCTCAAAAAATTACTAGAAAGAATCCGAGCTACAAGCCGGCGGCGGTAATGGGGGAAATGTCGCAGTAGAAATCAGAAATGCCAGAAGCCAACCACAGCCTCTCGTTGAAAGCCTCCTGCATATCCTCCGGAATAAACTGCGTCCGGCACAGCGGACACGTCTTCTGGTCGTGGTCCATCCAACGGTCCACGCAGCTCCGGTGGAATATGTGCCTGCAATTCGTCAGCCGTCGGATCTCATCCTCCCCGCTGAACTCGTACAGGCACACCGCGCAGCTCTCCGGCGGCTCCATCTCCGCCAAATCCGAGAACATCACCACCGGTAGCAGCTCCCGGATCAGCGCCGCCGACACCGACACGGGCTCCTCCCGGGTGGAAACCGGCACCGTTTCGGGCTCCAGGAAATCCCCGAGCCCGAAGAAGGAGAAGGCGGCGTATAAAGCTTTACGGACGAATCCCAGAAGCGTCAATACGTAGACCAGTAGCTTGGGGAAAAACAGCTCAGTGTATCCCACGGGAAATCCCATCTCTAGCTCCGGTTCGAAGATAATATTGAATGTGAATATTAATATGAAGACGAAGATGAATTATATAGGGAGGTGGGAGTTGTGAGAAATGACGAAAATGGGTCTGATGAAAATAGTAAATGACAATCGAGGAACATGAGAGTGCGGGCGGGGTGTATCAGCTGTCTCCTTCGTAGGGGTGCCATTTGTCAGAACTTGTCGTAACCATTTGCATACGTGTGGTTGATTAGCACGTGTGGGGATTATTATACAAACGCAATTTATTATTATTTAATTTAATTAAAAAATAAGATCTCCACATTTTCTTTGTTTGTCAAAATAATTATGGAGAAAAAGACAAAGGATGTCTATAATGTGATATTAAGACGTACGTACAACAATTGAAATAAAACCATATTTATTTCACTAGTGATGAGAGTGAATGATATGAGTTAATGTATATAGTTGGCATCATACCAAATTAACAACCACCGCTTTAATATTGTCACTCCATTTAAAGTAGTAATACATCTGTAAAATTAGATGAGACATTGATTTGAATGTGCAATGCATGAGTCCTTAGATTGGATGGAAGAGTGAGTGTGTATTGGGGGACCGATTGAGAAAAGTCTTTGAGGTAAGGTAAATGTCACGAGGCATCAAATTAAGGTGGGTCTCATTAATTGTTCCCACTCATCAGTCCCTTTTCAAACCCACTACACCATACTAAATTTAATGCATGTACACACACACACACATGTGTGTATGTGCGTGATATAATAACATAAGGTATTTTTGCAAGTTTTTTTTTCTTCCAAAAAAAAATTTAATATTTATCGCAACTCCAAGATCTTTTCATAGCTAAAGATGAACTAAGGAGTTTGGAATGGACTGAGGAGTTAAGGATGAAATAATGAGTGTGGAATGTGATGAGGAGCTGGGTATGCATGAGTTAGAGAACGTGGATTGTGCTAAGTTTGATGATTTCATTATTCATTCTTATATTTATATGTTTTTTTTATTTTTTGCTAGATTTTCTATATACTCAATTTATGGCTTGAGCGTTGGAAGAGCTACACTGAGATAACTTGTCAGCTACATCGAAAACTCTGTTTGTGATTTTGGGCTCACTTCGAGTTGAAAATTTTAGCACGAATCAACTTCAATTATTGGAAAAGGCTTGTCTAATTTAAGTGATTAATATCATTCATAAACAGATTATTATTAAATTCGTTTTGATGCGACAATACTATAGTGATGAATGTATTCTATCAAAAATATTTTCTAAATCTCTATTTATGAAAACTCACAATCGTCTTGTAATTACTAATTAAGTTGCTCGAGTTTCGTTTTCTAATGAAAGGTGACATACCACTAATTATCACATTTGAATAGTTTAGTGTTGAATCGGAGCTGGATACAACTATCAAACTCGACCATCTCTAATTTCGTTAGTTTAATAATTTCGTGCACCAATACAATGCACGAACACAATATAATATCATCTATCCACTTAAATTAATTTGATTTGATTAAACTTATATGATAAACTAAGATATGAAATATAATTGATTTTTTAAAGTAAAAAGTAATATATATGACTGATAGCTTCAATTATAATTAATCTGTTATATGAGTCTACATTTTACAATCAAAGCGCAAATCAGATTTGACCATGTTACCATATAAATAGTGTCTCACCTGTTCAATGCCCACTGTTAATCTAAGAGTTACGTATACCACGAAAGTATAAAATCATATTTATTTTCTCGTAAAATACAATATACATCTCTATCTGAAAAATACATATTTAATTTCTCTCATATATACGCCATATATATAACCCTTCAATTAAGAGTTAGGACAGTATATATGGATAGCATCCAAGTAGCCCTGTATATCAATAGAGGCGAGATAAATTTGTAGTGAGTGTGTAGTGAGTGTGTCGTTTGTGAGATAATCTCACGGATCAATATTCGTGTGACATATTGATCCCATAGACATAGCCAAGAAATTCAATGAAATGATTTTAATGTATATCCGTGAGATATTTAGAAAAAAAAATTATTTTAATTTTCGAGGACATCATACTATAAATTAAACAAAATTGAGTGGAAAACCATCTTGCGACATTGGCTCCGTCTCTGGACCATATTTTTAATTAATATGAAATAATACTTTTAACATTAAAATTAATATATATTCATGGAATGGATTGAGCCATGTTTTTAAAATCGGACTGGACCGACCGGTTCGATCGAAAACCGGTCATTGGTTCGATCCGGATTATCCCTACAAACCGTTTTGACGATCAGAAATGGTCAAAAACGGTCAAGAACCGGTCGAACCAGTTAATAATCGGCCAAGAACCAGTTCAACCGATTTTTCGATTTTTTTAAAATTATTTTTTAAATTTTAAAACCTTAATTTAATATTTTATTGTATATATACAAGATTATTTGGATTTTGTACTTATTAAAAATATTATTTTAGTAATATTAATTAATTAATTAATTAATTTATTTTTTAAAAAATATAACTATAATTAATATTTTGAATATATTTATATGATTATTTAGTTTTCAAACTATGATAAATATATTTTTTTCTATTTATATACATTTTTTAGATTTTTAAAATTTTAAAATATATTATTAATTATATTATATTATATAAACAATTTTTTAATTCGATCATCTGGTTAAAACGATATGATCGATTACACCATTTTTTTTAAGATAATTAAACTGGTTCGATCATCGATTATGATTTGTGATCATTGAGCAAGAGATATCATATGACGACTCGGTGACCCCCTACCCCTGCCTGCATTCACGCCAATCTTATTTCTGTCTTGATAGGCCAAAGGCACCAAGCCCCACCAATATTTATTAAAGTAGGGGATGCATGCATTGCAGATCGATCCATGAAGCATAATTTAAATAAATATTTTAATGATTATTTCTTACGTGGGGCTCAGTTTTGTAGCAAAGCAAGGGATTTGATGCGAATGGATGCTTTCTATAAATTCTTCAATATCTTAAATTTGATAACAAAGGAATTAAATTATGCATACATGCACGTTACGTATGTAATTATGTAAATTAACTATCATATACGATGAGAAAATAGAAAGTTAACAGATGAATTGAAAATTATAAGTTGGATTTAGGTGCATTAACATGATTAAATGTGCATGCAAATATACTTTTGTATAATAATTAATTGGACTAAATTCAATTATTAAAGGGGCCTCGAGTTTTGCTAGATAATATATAGATATATAACAAGAATGTTATTATTACATATCCCATTCGTCTAATTAATTTGTTCCTTCCATTTATTGTCTGTGTTTCCAAAAACGAGTGTGTATAAATGCAGCACATGTGGGATTCTCTTCAGTAATAATGCTATTGTTTATTTTTAATTAATATATTCTAATCCTTCAAATTGTTTAATTCCGAGGATACTTGAAATAAAAAACAGATACTTTTAAAATGTCGTATTTTTAAAAAACACACATTAGATATTTTTTTATATAATAATTGAATACACAAGCGTTCAATTATATAATTAATTTTTTATTGGCAATGTGTTATAAGAGTGACCATAAAATTATTTTCCGTCTAAGTACCAAAATTGATTCTTAAAGCTTTACAATTGAAATATAAAAAAATTCTACTTGAAAAAAATAAAAATAAAAATCTTGGTTCGATTTCAAAACTAAAACTATCAAATCTTTACTTTTCGACATGTAACGGAAATCAAAACATGGTTTTAATTCGGTTCTATATAATTATATTTAAAGACGCTTTCGAATTGAACAAAAACATAGTCGAGTACTCCAAATTTACCCTCCATGCATGTTACACCGACTTAATAGTATGGAAAAAAAAAAAGAAAAAGAAGAAGAAGAAGAAGGAAGAAACATGATTCTCCTTTGATTTGGATTTGTGGTCTCCTTTTTGACTCTTGATTTGGAGTTTCTCGTTTAAAGGATGTCTACATCTAATCTTGCTTTTTGAACTTGATAGGTTTATGGAGCGCAAAGAGATTTTAATGATGTAATATGTTCTCGTTTTTCCTCCACAAACCCCTCTCCAGACCTTACATCGATTAATGTCCCGACCCTTTTTATCTGGTTGTTTGAAGATATGTCTCACAAAATTAATTCATGAAATATGACTCAGAGTTTTTGTGTCGTATATATAATATATTATATTTTATCTTTTTTTTGGGGGGTTTCTAATTGCATAATCATGTTACTTCAACAATATATTTCTAGGTAAAACTACAATTTTGGTCATATATGTTTGTCACTTTGCGATTTTAGTTCTCTATGTTTTTATATTTCAATTTTAGTCCTGTATGTTCTGATTTTTGACAATTTCAGTTATTTTTATTCGAAAATGCTTACGTGATACTTTGCACGTCAGCTCCACATCAGCACTGCATTGGTACCACATCAGCACCACGTCGAAAAAAGAAATAAAATTGCCAAAAAAATAAAGATAGTGGACTACAACTGAAATCTGAAAATATAAAGAACCAAAATCGCAAAATGACAAACATATAGGACCAAAAAAACAATTTTCTCATATTTTTATTCCAATATTTCATATGAAATAATTTATATCGACAGAATTAATTTTTTTTTACTATTTCTAAAACATGTTAAATCAAGCGGTTTTATTCGGGAGAATTTTTAATTCTAGATATGTTGCGGTTTTGTGTATGAAAATTAATAGGGTGGATTTTTAATTTTATTAATATTAATTAATTTGTAAGGTACGCAAATTTCTGTACTGAGTGTCTAGTTTAATTTTCATAGGTATTTTCGAATGTATTACATAAAAACTTAAAATAATTATTCTTCTTGAAGCTACGCACACTCTGCTACATACATGAAATAAATGAGTTGGATTGACAATTTTTGATCCCACTAAAATAACGATTATCATGCTGACCCATTTTGATAGTACTTATCAAGGAGTAAAACGAGTAAACGACAACCACGATTTGGACTGCATGCGTCTATCATCATAGTAAATATAGATATATAAATAAAAGAGATTAGTAAAGTGAAGTTAATTTTTAGCAAACGCCTAAACTTTATTAGAGTGAAATGAAGAATTAGTTTCTTGGACATTAAATTTATAGGGTATTTGGCGAGAAATTTCATTGTGCAGACCCCGCATATATCGATAAATATTGATCACCTGCGTTGATTTAAGCATAGAATCTCATTTAGGGATGACAATTTTTCCCACGGGTTTGGGTCCCCGCGGGAAAAACCCAAAACGGGGGCGGGTTCGGGGGAGAGTTTCGGGTTCGGGGGCGGGTTCGGGGATTTTTTTAAAATCCCCGCAGGGGAGTGGGGAGGGCCATCACCATCCCCGAACCCGCGCCCAATAGCCCCGAAAATATATTAAATAAATAAATAAATAATAATAATAATAGTAATAATAATAATAATAAGCTGAGATTATAATGTTATATGTATGTCACTGGATTTATATAAAGAAAATGAGTTGGAAAAACGAAAATTTCAAGTCGTAATCTGCAATAGGGGACGGGGACGGGACGAGAACGGGGATGGAGATTTGATCCCCGCGGGTTCAGGGACGGGGATTCCCCGGTTAAGCAGGACCGGGGATGGAGACGGGGGTATAATTCGGGGGCGAGGATGGGGACGGCAAACCCGTCCCTGCCCCGCCCCATTGTCATCCCTAATCTCATTTTCGATATTAGCTTTCATTTTAATTTAACCAAGCTTTTAGTCAGCATATATATAATTGGATTCAATTAGTCGGATTCCATTTTTTCTCAAACAATATAACTTATGGACATTAATGGAATCTATCCTACTAATAAATTAAATAAGAAACCCGGCCCTTTTAGTATCTATTTTTTTGGTAAAACGTTTTTCGTAATTCTAATATTGTCTCCTTTATGATTTTATGGAAATATGAAAACACAACTCACAAACTATCCGAAGAGTATTGTCTCATGTGCATGTTATTTTTTATAATTAAAACTAAATTTAAGATAAATTATCAACAATTTCTATAATTAAAAATATATTGTAAATTTATGTACAAACACGATCTATTGTATTTGTGCACGCATATGAAGCGTGTGCGCTACAACAATTAAATTATATTAATTTTTATGGATTCAATTAAAGTAGAAAATTCTTTCACATGAGAATTTCTCGCAAAGTTGATGAAAAGAAGTCTTTTTCACCCGCCCCGCATATTTCGTGGTTTGTTCATCATTGATTTTTTGGCTAGTTTGTCTGTTGGATAGATGTTATGATAATTAGTGATAAATATTATTGGTCTAGGACTAGCTAGCTAGTAACTTTGTAATAAAAGTCTATATATAGGGTTTTGCAAAAATAAAATAAAATAAAGGGCCTAAGTGATGTGAAATCCGGGAAAGTCTATGCTATCTCAAGGATACTATTCTTAGGGTGACGTGTCAATCCGTCAATAGTTAAAATTAATGGACTCCATATGGGATCCACTGATTTTAACCAATCATACTATGCCACGTCACTTCAAACCCGTAAAATCCACGGAATGAAATGGAAAGATCACGATTTTAGGAGAGACATTACAAGTCAGATTGTGGGGGCACTAAACCATGTGGGATGTTGGTTTTTAAATAATATATAATATATAATCATGTTGTAGGTAACTTCATATTTATTTTTATTTTTCCAAAATTACTACTCTGACGACATCTCCAGCCAATATATTAATTATTTCTATTAGTTTTTTTTTAAATATAAGTTTCTAACCAATCATTTTTTACAAAATTTGCATCTATAACAATGATTTTACTTCAAACTAAAATACTCGTACATATGTAAACAGTAAAAGCATGTTTGTGTTTAATGCATTAAGAAAATAAGCGGAAAGGGGACTTTTTTTAAAAAAAAAAAAAAAAGTTTCTAACGATGCGATTGACGTTTTTTTAAAATATATAGCTGTTGTGAATGGTACAATTCAAATCTTTTATTCATTGATCAGATATAATTATTGTACTCAACTGAAAGTTTTCATATCGTTATTTAATGATTATTCAATACAATACAGAAATAGTTGAAGTAACTCCCTTATAAAATTCAAGCATCATACGCTGATGGAAACAAAATAATAATCAATAAAATAAATAATGGCGTGGCCGCGTGGGTAAATATAAATTTACATCAATTTTTAAATTTCCCTAGATAATATTTTCAATTTATGAATATATATATATTTGGGGTGTGAGTCTGTGACATGGTGTATTCACGGGGCTTTGTTTTTTGGGCCGTAAAATTAATGCCCTGATTTTTCATGAGATCACTACTTGCTAATTACTTGGGCCCGAAACAACATTAATTATTACAAAATAAACACATTTCAATCCAGGCTAGAATAGGCTTAAATTGAAGTGAATCTAGATGGGCTGGGTGATAGCCTGGCCCAAAGGAATTTTTGGTCTCAAACTAATTTTGTTGGTAGTTTTGATTTTTGATGTTCAATTAGTGACGTGATTATGGCTAAAGCTTCATTTACTTGAAAATCTCCACTATAAATAAAATTATATTTTAATCTTTTTTTCCTTCAATTTCATTCTTCGCATTTTTTGTTTTTTTTTTTAAAAAACAACAATAACAAATTAGATCTTTTTGTATTTGAAGTTTTGAACCTCAATTGAGATATACATCAAGCTTCCCCTCTTTCTTTTTAAATTTTTTTTTCCTTTATTAACATAGAAAAACTTCATTAAACAATAAATAAAACTATTGAAAAGCTAGTTTTACCAAAAAAAAAAAAAAACTTCATGAGCCTAGTTTTGCAACATCAATATATAATTTGATTAAATTATATGATAAAAAGATAAAAGACGTGTCGATTATTCAGAGGTTGGGTGCATGCATAAAAAATAATTAGCATTAAAAAAACATAATCTAGGACACAACTTGTAACTGTTGCAACCTGGAATGTTTGCCTAGGTCACTGCAAGTGTCCCGAAACAAAAGTTGTGGAAATCGGACAACAAATCTTGGACTCGTGACACTTTCAACTTTATTATCCAGAAAATTTATTGTTCGTGCTATAATATTAAGATGATATCAGAGCTCAAACTCATTATATATGTTTTGGATTATCCTATGGGTCACCCGCTTATTCTTTTAAACTTCATGTTCTGGCTAGATGTTGAAGCCGGCGTGAAGTGGTTCACATATGTTGTTAAGTTCTTGAGAATTGTATATATGGATCTGGATAATCGTTGTGCATTAATTATTATATTAAAAAGACTGTTCCCTGACCCTGAGAAAATGTGAAAAGGAAAACAAAGTCAGACGGTAGTTTGTTTTAATCCCAAATCATGTATGATTAAGTAATACTCCCCAAATATTAAATTGAATGAATCTAATTGCTATCTTCCAAAACTCAACATTAGAAAAAATAAGATAATGTTTATGTTTTGTCCGTTTTAGAATTAGTTTTTCTCACAATCATCCAACAAAATTGTTTCAAAGAAACTGCTTCTGATTACCCAACAAGACGATCATTAATTTCTTTGGTTTAATTAAACATTAGTTTAAAATTAATTACTTTGGACGCACTTGTAAATAATTTCCCAAAGGTCAGCTAATCAAAATGTACGCCAACATGGATTTCAACAACATAAAAGAATATGGTTACATGGGAATTTTTTAATTTTATTACAACACGAATTTGATGAGCCGCCATTGCCATTTCCAAATAAATACTTAGGAGTAATAAATAAGCCTAACCCACAAAAATGTTCTCTTCTGAACTTACAATCTGTCTTGTGAAATCAATTGGTACTATAAAAATATATTGTCTTATTGCAATGCTTGTGGCTCTAATTTGTTGCGTTGCACCTATGCAACATAATTTTTTAAGCATTTTAATTAACCATATATATATATATTTAAAAAAATAATCATATATATAATAAATCGGGTATCGATATGATTTTCATTATCTGGTGGGTCATAATCCAACTTAATTATTTAGCTCGTTTGATTAAAAAATTAAATTAATCTTGATCTTGGTTTAACTAATTAATAATTAATTGAGATCTTTTATAAAGATTCTAAATTTTTTTTTTCTTCTTTTTATAAAGACTCTATATGTGGTCTAGGATATTTGGATATGTCACACAACAAATATCCAATTAGGGCTGATTACGCTTTGTATGTGATTGTATGTGGTAGGATTTTCTAGATGTTATATTAGTTTACTCTAATGTCATGCAATTTGAAATAGACAAATAATTAATTATACATATATATATATATATAAGACATTTCAACTTAGAAATTAAAGTCACCAACCGTTACATTTTAATTCAAAATAAGGAATTTTCTAAAAAAAAAAAATCAAAAAAAGGAATGGACCATATATATATAAAAGCATATATGCATGGGTGGGTGTACGTGGGACACGAGTAATTTGCACAATTAATAAAGATTAATTAGTTTAAATTTGAACTAATTAAACCGCTATAATATTATAATATTTTAAGTCTATTGATCTGAATTGAATAAATATCGATTGTTAAAAAAAAATAGAATCCTTATATATTTAAATCGTGTCTTACAAAACAAAATATTAGTGGGTATCAAAATTTGGGACCGGTTATAACTTATACATATTGTAATTTGTTCCATTCATATTCACAATTATGCGGACAATTTGCTAATGTCTCTCTCAAAAATAAAAAATCCCACAAGATTGACGGATAAGATTCAATATAATTTATGTAATTACAAGGGTAATTAATCATGGTGGCATGGATGACGTAATTTTACATCTTGTTCTGAATAATAAGTGATCACAAATTAATTATATGTAATTTTTTTTTTCAAAAAAAAAAAATGAAGAATATTTAAGTTTTTTGTTAACATGCATAATTTTCTTTGGACGTTGATCAGTTCTCATATAGTCTTTCAATGAATACAGATTTAGGTTTTTTTTTTTTTTTGACGTGGAAACCCGCAGCCGCTATCTTCATTGCACATTGGGTAAACCCCCGAACTAACGCAATAGCCTGCAAACTACGTTAAGCAGGTAAACCACACTAGGCAAGCCCTGTGTGTAAGGCTAGTCCAAGAAGGTGTTGGTAGGGGAAACCCCTGACCTCTGGTCAAGAGTTCACATACTCCATCAACTTGGACACTCCTTAGGGGCGATTTAGGTTGTTTTTTTTAATGAAATGAGGAGGTGTCCTCAACTTTATCTCATCTCTAGTATATTACACTCCAAATTATCAATAACAATTATTTTTCTAAATGATTTATCCACACCGCTCCTCCATCTCAACCTCTTATCAACTCAATAAAAATTTTATTAATAAAAAAATTGATATGAACATAATACATATATGTCAAATACTATAATTGTATCATTTGGATAATTAATCATTCAAAATCATTTATTTTTGACTTCTTAATTGAATTTCTTGGCTCCGTTCATGAAACAATTTGATATGAGGATTGAGTTGAAAATTTGATTTCAAATAAAACTAATATAAATTTATTAGATAATTTTTTTATTGAAATTAATTTTAATAAAAAAATCAATTTTTTCATCACATACAACGGGTGCGTATGAATACACTGGTACGATATGAAACATGAAACATTGAACTAAAAAAATTTCATGTACATACTATAATAAATTTTAAGGAACACCAAGATGGCCATTTTTTTTTATCTATTTAACTTTCTATCCTGTTTTAAAGGAGGAGATAATAAATATTGGTAATTAATTTTTCATATCATTTCAATTTATTTTTAATATATAGTAACACTTTTGTCCAAACCAATTTAGGGATGTTAAGTATTGGAATTTTATATTATCACATAGATTAGGTTTAAGTAAATCCTCCATCTCATTATGGCAAAAAAAAAAAAAAACATATGCGAGTTATAATATGGTCCAACTAATTAATTTGTGGCTAAGACTCATGTGAATTAACAAATGCGACAAAAAAAAGAGAGAGAGAGAAAGAAAGAAAATAAAAGACTTTATGGTTTTTGAAATATTTATTCAAATGATAAGATTTCCAAGTAATTAATGTATGTTATAATTGAAAATTTGGAGATTGAAAAATGAAAGGTCATAAACCTGGAAATCATATATAAGAGTCCACATATGGGATCAAAGTCACAAAAAAATCATGCATTTCCAAACAGATTGTGACTTTTTATAATCAATAATTAAAATAGTATCAAACGCACATTTGAGGGGGTAAAAAACAAATTTAGTCATGGGTGAGGGAGAAGAAAGTTTTTCTTACTTTTTTTTTCCAAATAAATTATTTAATTGAACTTTTTAAACCCCCGAAGGAAGCTGAGTGGGTGCCGGGTGGTGTGAAAAAAAGTAAAGACATTGAAAATAATAGTTCGTATTTTCTTTCTTTTTTTTAAGGAAAAACTACCATAAACCAATTTTAGAAAGAAAACAAAATTTTATCCAAAATTAAAACCGTTGAAATAAAAGTTTTACCTTAAAAAATACACTCCACTTAATATTTCAAAGAACCCACCAATTAATCAATAAATAATGCCTAATGTTGTACAGCCTTGAAGGCTGAAGCATTTAAAAAAACTAACATCTCTTGCACGCATGTACATAATTTTTTTATGCTAATTGATTTTTATGTTATTTTTAGAAGTCACATGATAAATTAGATATTCAAAAGTTTAAAAGTGATATTATCTAATCTAAAAATTTAAAAATAAAAAAAGATAGAAATAAGATAAAATCTAATGGTTAAGAAAAGAGAAGATCGTATGAAATGACTAATCTGTCTAATAATTTTGGTTTTGATTAAAATTAAATTAGGATAAAATCATAATTTTATCTCAAGTTTCACTAATTAATTGAAATTTGGTTAATTAAAATCTCTCTACTTTAATAATAGTAAGATAATCTTACAACAAAGATTTTTTATTTTATTTATTCATCAAGAATTATTTAAACTAGCTATCAATGCACATACGATGCATGTTCACAATTTTGTTTAATATGTTGTACATGCATCGTATCTATTTGTATTTTAGTGTGAGTGTAATTTTGATATCGGAAATTTTGTCCTTTATCAATAGAAGTTCATGAATATTTTTTAAGATTAGAAATGTAATTTGATCACTTTGATGTCATATTGACAAACCAAGTCGGTTAGTATATATATCTCACACTTTATGTAGAATATAGATATAGATATATTCAAACATGCTTTGTCAAAGTTGAAGCGATCTTCAACTTATACAAAAGATGAAAAGAGATAACTGCATTAATGAATTGATAAAATAATGATCTAAAACAATAACCCGACCTACGTACATATAAACAAATATTTGCAAATAATTGGATTAAATTAAATCTCACTATTTAAACCAAATCGGATAACATGCATTTCGATTCGTTAAAATGAATGGTATATATTAATTCTCTTTAATACAAAAAAATTCGGACTCAAGCTTGATTGAATCCCGAAAATCAATTTAGCTCGAACGCGAAATCAAACTCATAGGTTGTTGAATTTGAAGGTGGGTACAAGCTGTTTGTGAACATGAAAATGTGCGTAATTAATGTAGTCCAAATCTAGACTTCCAAATATAGACCGTTCACATGCTCTATGTAACCCAAAATCGATCACATTTGATCTATCATAATTAGAAATCATTGGAATTCAACATTCGATTCCCATTGGTTCATTTTATCTTTATTACACTTCAAAAAGCTGAGTTAATTAATTACAATTCGTCGCAGTTATTCGGGGATCATTTATATATTTTTATATTATAGTTTCGATCTGGAATTTAATTTTTGTACATAGGCTTGTAGAATGGGGGTCACCTTTTTGTATTTTGTTTGAATAAATTAAATATACATACATAAAGGACCACTCTACGGTATATTTAAAGGCAGTATAGGCATCTGTTTAACCAAACTGGCTGCACATATGCAAGTTTCGATGAATTGCTCAAAATGTAACTTTTTATTTGACTATTCACTATTTTTTTCCCTCTCGCTTATTAATGTTTGGTCCACTACAAATATTGAGGCATCGAGAAATGTTTATGTGCTGCCGGAAAACGTTGGCTTGACAATAACATTTCGGTGCAAAATAGAAGGAAAAAAGTTGCGTTGCAAGTTAGTGTACAAACACTATGAACTGAACGACTATAACTTAAAACGAAAAATATGTAAGTTACAAAATTAAAAATGTAATTTATTTGGAAATTAAAATATGCGGTATCATTTGTGAAACTATTTTTAAATACTTATATGGAAACATTTTCACCATTTATACTTGTTCGCTTTACAAATTAATAATCTAATTTCGTAATTAACTTGATAATGTGGCTTAACTAATTAAACATTTTTTAAAATTATGTATCGAATACTTGATCAACCGAACAAGTACTTAATAGTTAATTAATGATACACATCATCTATTTATTGTCTTCACATGGACAATTTAATTTGATTAAAGGTTCAAATAATTAGTCAATAACTGATTAATGGAAATTTAATTTTATTACAAGGTTGTGGAGGTTAATTTGATCGATGCACAGATAAACTTTATTAGTGGAATAATAGAATCCAAATTTTATATATTATAAAACCCTGAAATAAAAATAAACAGAATTAAAATTCAAGCTCTCCTTAATTGTGAGGTTAAAACGCGTATTTTCTATATTTCTAAGGCAAGATTTTTGCGCATAAAAGTGAGCATGAAAATCTGATCCATGTGATTGAATAATATTTCATTTCAATTATAAAATTTGGAAGAAATCAAACTACTTAAACTTAATTTTTAAAAAAAATAAAGAATACACAAATCTTTTCGTTCGTGAGTAGTGCTTATTGTTCACGTAGTATAAAGTTACCAAACATAAAAAGCCAAAACTTTTTGGGGATGACATCATCACACCTAATGCACACATGTGTATGTGCGTGTATATTTATAGTGATGGCTGGGTGATCGTCCATCTATTCCATAATTCTAGTATAATGCTAAATATTACATTAATTATATTGTAAGATTTTATATTGAATTTATTATGATATTTTGATGCATGAATCGAAATTTTGTATTGAATTTTTTGTTTATTGAATTTTTTGTGTAAGAATTGTTATACAAATACTTTTGTACATGTAACACGATTCTGATTTCTAATGATGTTAATTTATACATTTTTATATATTTTTACTTGTTTAAGAATTTATTTCACCATCCATATTTAATTTATCGAGTATTATTTGTATGTATACTATTTCATACTCTCTCGTCCTACTTATTTAGACTTGTGTGTGCTTCATAAATATTTGAAAAAGTGTTTTGCAATGCAAATTTTTTATAAAATAATTTCTTATTTTGCCTTTATTTAATGAAGATTTTAAAAAAAAATTAAAATTTTTACTAGTTAACGATATTGATTTAACAGGGGTAAATTGGTAAAGTGTTGGAAATAAAACACTAAATATAGAAACTAGACTATATAATTGAGATGAATGAAAAATGAAATACGACCTAAACAAGTGAGATGGAGGGGAGGGGGTACACGTTGATAATCTCATACTAATTATCTTGGATGATCTCATAAATATGTAGCATATACGTAAAAAAATCATATTAAATTAAAATGTATTTTTTATGATGAAGAACGCGGAGCGGCCAATGTCATTCGGGTACACAACCCACCGATCCAATAGTCTACAAACCACACACGCTAGATAAACTTTCATAAAACTACAACCATATTATATGCTCATGAAGTATTAGAGAAGTTGTTAATTATCTGAAAATTCATTAATATATATACATACATACATACATGAATGGATTGTTCAGATTTGTTAATTTACAACTGTATTAGGGTATTGTTTGCAAATGTTTTAAAAAAAACGGTGATCATAAGCTAATTTCTTTATAGAATTTGAACATTTTGTAACAAAAAATTCACAATAATATATAACTTTTTTTTAAGCATTTGCAAACGTTACCTAATTCTCCGACTCTGCCGCTTTTTACACACACCCACGTGGGTGTGTGTGTTGTGCGGTAGGGCAGATACGAGAGGAGATAAATGGGAAGCTAGCGACGGAGAAAGCTTTGGTTGCTGCAGGACCACCTCTCCTTTACAAGACAAAAATTAAAAAAAAAAAGGTTGTGTATACGAATTCAACTTCTAAAGAGGTCCACGCACGTGACTTGCGCGTGGTCTCTCTACCACTATTCTCTCTATAGGCCCCCCTAGGAGAGATTCTCTTTAATATATACGTACATATTTGTTTTCGAAATTTAATTTATATTAGTTTATTTAATTACACCGTAAGAAAATATATATATTTGTATATACATACATACATGTCACCTAAAAGTGCATTTAGGAAAGCTAAAACTGGCTGGTTTTAATTTGGACTCCGTCTAATTAAACTCATTAATCATTTGTAGTTAAATGTTGAGCCAACACCGAACCCACCCTAATCCGTACCTTAATTATTGGATTTTAATGTTGAACATGCATGGTTTGAAGGCGCACGCTTGCTTGCTCGCTTGAAGCTTAATTTATGCTTTAATTAAACAAAAGAGAAATACTTTTTTTTGTCCATATTTTGGTTTTGGTCCATTAAATTTTCTGATTTGGGTTTTAGTACGCTAACTTTTCATTTTCTGTGATTTTTGGTCCAGCTGCATACGTGTCAGCTTTTGATTAGTCCATGTCATCATTTTGGACCAATCAGAAAATGAACCAATCAGAAGATGACACGTATGCAGTTGGACCAAAAATAACAGAAAATGAAAAATTAGTGTATCAAAACCCACATCGAAAAAATTAATGCACCAAAACCAAAACATGGACAAGTTAATGGACCAAAAAAATTATTTTTCCTTAAACAAATACTCTTGCTTGATCAATATATCATCATGAACATCATCATATTAGAAAGAAAAATACGGTCGAACATACGATCTCGAACGCCATATTTCAGCGTTTATATTGGCATTTTGAACACAAAAAATCGTAGAAATTAAATCAATAAATAAAAATTAGAAAGAAAGAAGGAAATTATATGGTCCCAAATAAGAAGATGAGAAAACCAAAAAAAAAAAAAAGAAAAAAAAAGAAAAAGGAGAAAAGATTGGTGGATGGCTTTAATAGAATGGTTTTAATTAGAATTAGTTGGGGTACAAGGACCACTCATCCATCATGCCCCTCACAGGCCCTATTACAGGGAACATTTTGCAAAACACAATAATATTGAGGCATCTAATTCCCATTATTATAAACTCATATATTATTAATATTTATTTATTTATTTATCTTCTTCTTCTGATCTCTCTGGCACCTTAATTATAATCTTTTTCTTTACTGTTGTATTGAATTTTTGATCAGATAATTTGCCCCACAACTCCACCAGTTTCACAGTACCCATATCTGAAAAAGCCTGCTGCGTCTATAGTTTAGCTTCACTTCTGGGGATTCGTATCAAAGAAACTTGTGTTCAGCTACGCCTATCATGCATGATAACGCTTTTTTACCTGAAATTTTGACCTCATGAATATGTAGTTTGTCTCTAGCATGATTCTTGTGTGTGTGTGTGTTTTTTTAAATAAATGAGAGTTTAGTTTCATGTGAAAATTAATAAGTGGGGGATGGTAAAAGGAATATAAAGATCTTGGAGGGTTTAAATAATTGAAGGAGTGGATCCTTTAGGGTTAATTTATTAATTATATTTAGTACACTTGTGGGAAGTCTATTTTGTATGTATTATGTATGTATGTATGTATATTGTCCCACTATTTTCTTTTAAGAGAGAGGGGCAAAAGAAATCATATGAGATGAAGAATTAATGTAAGCATGAGTTCTTTTTTCGCTTCTGTAATGTTAACAATTTTTCTCTTCTTTCTGTTTGGTTAATTTCTTCCAAAGCTTTGGCCCATTTGCTTTGTTTTTGGCTTCTCACCCACCATTATCTATATATTTTTCTCTCTTCTTTAAAGTTGTTTTGTTATTGTTACACCACCCATGATTCTCCCCACCACCACCATATATGGTTACCCTAAACATATGAACATAGTATGCTCTTCCATTTATGGAAATCTTACTGTTTCCAAACACAAGCTTTCTTGATCGATCTTTTGGTTTAGGCTCTTGTTTATTGATTAACGGGTTGGATCTTGGTTGGTGTTTCAGATATATGATTCAAGTCAAGTTTTTTAAGGGACTGAGTCAAGATTTTTGAAGAAGCTAAAAGAAAGAAATTAAGCAAGATCATCACCAAGATCTGCATATATATATAGTGATATAGCTTTTGTATGGCTGGTTCGTCAACTGGATATTGCTATTCTGATTCATCTTCAAGTGGGAACCCAAATATGCAGACTCCTCATTTGATCAACCAGTCGCAGGCTTTTGAGCCCAACTCAGAGATCTATAATTTAACTGCAGGAATGGAGATGATAGGGTTTCCTCCCAAGAATCTGCACCAAGAAAATAGCAGCTCGGTTTTGTGGAGAGGGTCTTTCTTCAACAAGCCTGGAAACCATGCCGGTTCATCTTCTTCGAAAGTGATAAACGAGCCCAGTTCAAGTGAATTTTACCCGCATGATTTAGCTGCGATTTCGGACATGACAATGAATATTATTTCACCAGATTCTTTCCATCAAAACAGGTTGATGGTAGATGATTCCAATTTGAGATGTGTGTTTCCTTGTGAAGGTAATGAAAGGCCAAGCCAAGGTCTTTCACTTTCTTTGAGTTCATCTAATCCTTCCACTATTGGGCTTCAATCTTTTGAACTCAGACAACAAGATGATTTGAGATTTGGTCCGTCGAGTTCTAGGTCTATTAACGTTCAGAACCAGCCAAATTTGATGTCGGGGTTCTTCCATTTTGGGAATTCCAAGTTCTTGGGGCCGGCTCAGGAGCTTCTGAATGAGTTTTGTAATCTTGGGACAAAGCAAAATGATGAAAATTCAAAGAAAAAGTTTCAGAAAAATGGCGAGTGTCATGATGATGAAAGTGCCGTAAAAAACCAATCACTTTACTCTCTTGACCTTTTGGAGTTGCAGAAAAGAAAAGCCAAGTTGCTTCATATGCTGGAAGAGGTATATTTGTGTACATCTTTCTTTAAAGATCAAATTTTTATTTTCATTTTTTTTTTTTTGCAATCTTTGATTACTGATATTTAAAATCTGAACTAACAAAGTGAATGGGGGGACTCTCTTTCATTAATGCCCACATGGTGACAAATCCGGAGTTCCATTTAATTTTAGAACCATCTATTCTTGTTTCAGTTTCTCAGTCTTTATCTCTGCTGTAAATTAACCTTAAAATTCATGGAAAAGTTGCAACTTTGGCCTCTTTGCTATGATTTTGTTTTTACCCTTTTGACTGTTTTAGGTGGATAGAAGGTACAAGCACTACTGTGATCAGATGAAGGCTGTGGTATCATCTTTCGAATCAGTAGCGGGAAATGGCGCCGCAACAGTGTACTCGGCCTTAGCTTCGAGGGCTATGTCGAGGCATTTCAGATGCTTAAGAGATGGAATCGTGAGCCAAATTAAGGCCACAAAAAAGGCAATGGGAGACAAAGATACGACCGCTCCAGGAACAAGCAAAGGAGAAACACCAAGATTACGACTTATAGATCAATCCTTAAGGCAACATCGACAATTCCAACAAATGAGCATGATGGAAACTCATCCATGGAGACCTCAACGAGGCCTACCCGAAAGATCGGTCTCCGTTCTACGTGCTTGGCTGTTCGAGCACTTCCTTCACCCGTAATTTCACTACTCTTCCTCATAAACAAACTCATATACATGATCATGAATCGTATGTTTTATATATACGCAAGTAGTGTTCCATACAGATTCTCCAACGGAAAGAAAACATTCCACTTGCTGTTCTAGTATACTCAGGTTCTTGTTACAAATGATCACTAGTTTTGCAAACGTAAGCCGGTGCATATATGGTTTGTTAGTTTTCTATCCCCCACCATTTAAGAATATTCGATCAGTTCATTTTTGTGTTAGTGTACATTGGTAGCTCCGACGTCCATGTATTTCTTCTTTGTTTTTAGGGAATTTTCTTGGATCTTTCTGTTATATTTTGTGTGGATTTGATTCTGTTTCAACCTCCATAGGACCCCATCTCCCTCTCTCACTCTCATCCACTCAAGTTTTTTCATATCTTTTTTTCTCAAGAGAAACAAGTACAAACTCACATGACACGAAAATAAATGCCAATTAATGATTTTAAAAAATATATATATCCAAATTTTATGATTGCTAGCTAGGCTGATTTTTTTCTTGAAATTTTGCAGGTATCCAAGTGATGTCGATAAACATATTTTAGCCCGCCAAACAGGTCTTTCAAGAAGCCAGGCAAGTCCCTTTTTTTTTTATTTATTAACTTCATGTATTTATTTATGCAATGAAACTAACCGTATCTTCATTAAATAAAGCCCCAAGATTAAAGTATTATTCAATGAAGGTTATTTTATTTCATTATTTTTTTGTCATTTAACTAGGACTTAATTAATAAAAACCTTATATTTCAAATAATCACGTACGAAGCGACAGGAAAGATGTAGCAACCACATTCTCCTCTATATACTAATTCGATCAAAAAAATGATAAAATATTATATCATTATACAGAAAAATTTCAAATTTTTATGAATTGCTACTAATTTGGTCCATCTTCAGGTTTCAAACTGGTTCATTAATGCAAGAGTGAGGCTATGGAAACCCATGGTGGAGGAAATGTACTTAGAAGAGCTGAAAGACGTCGGAGACGGCGTGGCGGGAGCTTTAGACATTGAAAACCTTGATGAAAACGAAAGCCTGCAGAATCAAAATCTTTCCATAAACGAAGATCAAAAGCCAACCCACGATCAGTTAATACGAATCGATTCCGACTGCCTATCTTCCATAATCAACAATCCGGAGAAGAACAACGGCAAAAAGAACAAAACCCTTCTCCAAAACCACCAACTAGTGCAAAACCAGCCCTTCGGTGGAGTTGTGGCGGACTCATATGGTGCCATGGAACTCAACTTCTCATCATCGTACGCACACCATGCAGCAACGGGCTCTTATGTCGAGAACGCCGCCACCGGCGTCCACGGCTATGCGGCGGCAGGCGGCGGAGTGTCGTTGACGTTGGGGTTGCAGCAGCATGGTGGGGTGAGTTTGTCGTTCTCTCCCACGTCTCAAAATTCGATCTTTTACCCTAGAGATCACATGGAAGATTGCCAAACGGTTCAGTATTCGCTTTTGGATAGCGAAAGCCAGCCGTTGCCATACAGGAATTTGATGGGGGCGCAGCTGCTGCATGATTTGGCTGGATGATTTTTATTATTTTTTTTTTTCCCAGAAAATTTTTTAGAAAAAAAGGGATTTTTATTATATATATAAAAAAGAATTCAAGAAAGTTTCTATTCTGTCGGCCAAGATATTTTGCCGGGAGTTTCAAAGGAAAAAAGGGTTCGGTGATTTGCAGTAGTAAAACCTATATATATTTTACATGTGGTATACATAAAATATTGGGATAGGTTAAATCATATTTATGTGCAATTTGGTGTTTTGTTATGAATGAAATTGATCTGCTTAAATTTCTTTGCACGTGAATCATGGATTTATAATACGTCCATTTTCATTCATTTAATTAATTGTGAAATACGTTAAATATTATATCATATTGTATTTGTTACGTGCCATCTACCATGTTGAAAAAACAAATTTTTAGCCACGAAATTTGTGGAAAATCATTTAATATAAGACTATCCATTCTTCTTTCAATTGCATTCTAATTCTTCATTTGGGGTTTGATAATTCAAAGTGAGTGATGGAAACATTTATGGTTCTACTTCTATTGTTTCCATTTTTCTTTTTGGAAGGATCTGAGTCATTAAGAGATTTTTTTTTATGACGTGGGAACCCGCAACCGTTACTTTTCGGTGCGCTATGGGTAAACCACCGGATTAACGCAATAGCCTACAAATTACGCTAGTCAGGTAAACCACATGCACTAGGCAAACCCTGTGTGACAAACTAGTCCAAGAAGGTGTTGGCAGAAGGAATCGAACTCCTGACCTATGGCCAAGAGTTCACCTACTCCACCAATGATGAAATAAAAATATATTATTTTCATTAATAAATATCCACTACAACACAAAGAAAAATGTAAACACGGTATTTTTGTAATTAAATAGTTATGAAAAGGTGAAAAGAACGAGGGAGGCATAACAATATATCAAAACCTCCTCGTAATATATTGTAGAAAATAGAAATTATTATTATTTTTAAATAAAATATAATCACCTGAATTTGCAAAGGATATTAGACCCTCGATTTAAGATGAGGACTTCTCATCTTTACAAATTTCAAAAGAAAAAAAAATCATGATATATAATCTCATCATTGTGGTCCTCCTCTCCATTCTCTCCAAAAGAATTGTATTACTTTTCAATAGTCAACAAAGGGATATATATTTTTTGCTACTTTAAAAATTTCCAAGGAGATATGAATGACTTCCCCCTTTCTTAATTTATCCTACAAAACGTTGTATGAAAAGTTTATGAAAACAGTTGCGGACGCTAGCTAGCTAGGACCATTTTCGATTATTTAAAAATTATGAATTATGACTCCTTTTGTAACTAATTTGTTTTTTATTGAAATTATATATGATCATTAAAATAACGTTGATTGTAAAAAAAAAAAAAATCAATAATTAGCATGTGGATAAAAAAACCCGGATTATTTACGAAATATCATTTTTTTATAGATATTTTTCGTTTAACTCCATCTGAAACTAAATTGATGTAATTAAAGTCCAATAATGCGTTTAATCATCAAATTTTCAGGGATCCCTAGCGACGAATTAGACCCTTAGGATTAAAGAAAATTGAAAACATGGCCAGAATTTGATGTTTCAATTACTACGCTAATTATGAATATATAGTCTCTTTAGCTTAATTAATGACATAAGAGTAGATCTCTTGTGACACTGTCTCACATATCTTTATCCGTAAGCCGAACAAACTCTGGTCATATTTATTTTATAATAAAAAGTAATATTTTTGTCATAAAAAATAATATTTTTTCATGGATGACCTGATTAGAAGATCTATCTCACAAATTTTACCCACGACACCGTCTCACAAAAATTATGTGATGTCATTAATTAAGAATTCATGTATTATGCCAATTAAAGCGAACAATTTTTTTAAATTAAGGTGTGCTAAACATATACTCGTTACACACGAAAAACACGATACTTTTGGAGAATACTTCCGTAAGTTCCTCAATTTGTATAAGAAAAAAGAAGTGCACAAAAAATTGAAAAGTTTTCTTTAATTAAAAATCATGGACCATATTCTTTTTCCATTTTGGATTGCTCAATCGAGTGAACAGGAGATGACAATATAGGTTTAAAGGTCATGCTGAAGAGGACAAATGTATTAATGGGGGTGTCCTATCGATGTGTTTATATTGTTTAGTCAATTGCCCCCAACACGTGATAAATAAGCACTGACGTTTTTCTTATGCCTTGCATTAACGAATTTGCCACGAAATACCCAAGAATCAAAAAGTAGGTTTCTCGTTTTTTTGCTTTTGGATCGTCTTTCATCGGAAAAAAAAACTAAAATTACCAAATTCAAAATACATATATATATATATATAGTACTATGCATGGTGAAATTTAATCGTATAAATAACCAAAACCGCAAAGAAAGAGTTTAGGTAAAAAAAAGAAAAGAAAAGAAAGGCATAGTACTTGAGAGTCCCTAATCTACTGAGGCCGCAAGAGTTTGCATGTGCATATATGATACGTTATTTAATTCTGTAATTTGTGGCATGCCAGTTGCCTCACAAGTACACGAGTGGGGGGAATATGGTAGTTGAAAGGTATAAAAATCATTGACTACTTGGGCTGTGCATGGGCCACATTAATGACTACTTGAGCCCACTTAGGGCACTAGCCCGTTCCTCCCTCTCCAATTATTGATTTTTTAAATCATCAATCAACATAGGACCCCCTATTTTAATATAGCAGAGAATATCAGAGGAGATTGATTAATTGCATTCGTCAAATGTTTCTGTTAAATATATCAATCAATCATATAGCTGGGTTTTGGCCCCAAATTTTTTTTATTGGTGCTATTAATCATCATAATTTGCTTCCGAAACATCGTGGATAACGATATTAAATTAGTTTAAATTTTGCATCCCAATAACCCTCTCGACCATCCTGGAAGTTTGAATAATTAAGAAAACTCATCATCAATTTTTTCCAATTGTTAAAGTTATAAAAAAAAGAAACTAATCGAATTTTTTTTTATATTCTAATCGAAAAGTTTCATCAACTAGTGTTGCGGTGACATAAACATTTTAATCATGGGAGAACGTCCGCACCAAACATATATATAATTTTTAAAAAAGAAAAACAAAGTTGAATCAATTATGGGCCTCATGGTCCATTTAAAATAGCTTTGGGACAATCAATAACCCATATATGTTCAATAACAAATAGAAGAAGCCCAAAGAAAAAGTTCTTTTTCCCATGCAAGGAGATAAATCAGATAATGCATGATCAATCCAAGCATAATTTTTAAAAAGAGAAGCAAATTTGAATCAAGTACGGGCCTCATGGTCCATTTAAAATGAATTTAGGCCATTCAATGACCCATATTATTTTCAATAAGAAATAAAAGAAGTCCAAACAAAAAGCTACTTTTTTTTTCAATTTTTTTTAACACAAGAAACAAAAAGCGCTTATTAATTCTATGCTGATAGTGTAATATCCTGTAAGGGGATAAATCAGAGAATACATGCACAATTCTAATTCACTTCTCATTTACCTTTAAATCAAATTTGAAGTTATTTTTTAAAAATTTTGTAGTTGGAATTTCATGTTTATTTTTATGAGTACTTTTTCATTCGGCACTCTTAGACTACGAAAACAAATTTTACTTGTTATTTCTATAGTTTAAATATCAGATAAGATACAAATAAAAAGCACAGTTAAGGTACTGATTTGATAGTAATGACAAAATGAAGGTACCAAAAGGATAATAAAATATAAGTATGACAAATCCAAAATCTTGACCCGATCCTTGGAGTTCAAATCAACCTGACCATCGTCGATCCCTTTCCAGGTAACGGTGACAAACACTCTCTTTAGGGCATTCATTCAACCCTAAATCTTCAATCATTGCTGGATTTTTGGATACGAGGATTGGTTACGCTCAAATTTGAAATTAGGAAGCTTCGAATTCTGTTGGCTTTTTGTTGCATAATCCGATTCTCTGTTGTTAATAGTGCATTGCAGTGATTTTAGTTTTCTGACTGTTTTGCTGCAAAAGGATGGATTTAGTATCCAAGTACCAGGTACTTTTCAGCTTTGCAACATTTATTTGGCTTAGCTTTTATTTTTTTTAATTAGATCGCAAGTTTTTAATGTCAGTTGTAGCTTAGAAGGTCTTATTTTGCGGAGTCCAGTTGGAATGCATGCCGATGGTTTCTTGACATTTTGAATTCTTCTTTTCAGTTTGTCTTATTCAGTATTATAAGTATGGTCGATTTGAATTAATTTCAATTCAGGGTGTCGTTGGGCGGGTTTTTGGAAATGACAGTTCGAGCTCAAATGACGATAGGTAATTTTTCATGCTTTGACTTTTGGTACTTTGGCTTATATTTATTGATAATCTTATTCATGGCCCGTATTGATAGTTATGTTGAGCGCTTGCTTGACCGCATTAGCAATGGTGTCCTGGCTGAGGACAGAAGGAATGCAATGTCTGAACTTCAATCAGTTGTGGCTGAAAGTCGTGCTGCACAGTTAGCTTTTGGGGCAATGGGTGGGTTCATTTATTTTCAACAGAATAGCTTGTGTTTTCTACTTCTGGTTTCATCTGTGATTTATTCCTTCAGCTCAATTTTGTTGCAGGCTTTCCAGTAATGTTGAGTGTTTTACGGGAGGAGCGCGATGATGTTGAAATGGTTGGAAGCTTCTGTCATCTTGACTTTTGTTCGTTTCCTAAATTTAATGTTATCATTTTAACTTCTGATATTGGTGTGACAAGTTTCCATTTGTAATCTTTGTCTGGGCATTTTGGCTGATATAGTTGTTGTAGTCAGTAATTTATAGTGAACGAATTTTCAATACTCTGTGACATCTACAATTTCATGAGTGCAGTTTGTGTAAAGAGATTTTCCTAGGTCCAGGTTTGATATCAGCAATATGTTGTACTTGTGTAAATGTTACACACCCCTAGCATTGTTGTCATATAACCTAAATGATTACAACTGTTTTTCTTGCCTCATGTCTCATGAGCCAGAGTTTCAGTAGTGGCTACAGGCCCACGTATATACATGCACAACATTAATTGCTGCAGAGTCCAGCTATTACTGTAGAATTGATTGTGACCAACATATTGGCTATGAACAATCTCTCACTCTTTCCTTTGATACTGAAATTTTTCATTGATATGGTCAGGTCCGAGGGGCTCTAGAAACTCTTGTAAGTGCCGTAAGCCCTGTTGAACATGCAAGAGTATTGAAGAATGAGGTTGAGCCTGCTTTGATGAATAGTGATCTGCTATCTAGAGAAGTAGAAAGCATTTCTCTTCTTCTGAGTCTACTGGTAAAATTTACCGAAAAATACATGTTCTTGGATCACATATTTATTTGTTTTCATAATTTAGTACCTTTGCAGGCAGAGGAGGATTTCTATGTGCGATATTATACTCTGCAATTATTGACAGCGCTTCTAACCAATTCTCCGAACAGGTAAAACCATGTTTAATACTATTATATCCCTCTAAAGAAAATTAAATAGTAGGTCATTGGAGTTATTTGCAGTCTTCAGGAAGCTATTCTCACAACTCCACGCGGTGTAACTCGGCTTATGGATATGCTCATGGATCGTGAGGTATCTATCTAAACTGAGTTAATATTTTGCTTTACAACTTTCATATTGTTCTCCAGTTGACAGATATCTTATTTTTAGGTTATACGGAATGAAGCATTATTACTTCTTACATATTTGACTCGTGAAGCTCAGGTGATTGTTTCCCTTTATAAAGCCATTTGAAATAATTTCACATACTTCCTTGTTTCTCAATTTATGAAGGATTTCTGTGTGGATGTTTATGACAGAACAAAAAAGGATTTTTTTTTTTAAAGTTACCATTAATTAAAGAGTTTGTTATTGGACACGATTCAATCAAAATACGAAAAAATGCTACTCATAATACTGCCATATAACTGGGAAATTTTTATTTGAGTTGCAATTGATTCCAACTGATATCCCACCATGTCAAGACGCGTGCCATGTGAAATATAACTTGAATTTATTTATACGTTAAACACAAAAAAATGGTGCCATGTATGAGAGATCAACAGATAATTCTATTTTATTTTATTTTTCTGATTATTTATTAAGTTTTTACTATTCAGGAAATTCAAAAAATTGTGGTCTTTGAAGGTGCATTTGAGAAGATTTTTAGCATCATCAAAGAGGAAGGAGGTTCTGAAGGTGGTGTCGTTGTGCAGGTGATGTATTTAAGACTTTGATCATGTCATGGTTCTCTCATATGCCATTTTTAACGATCTTTGGATGTTATGCTTGTTGTGTACAGTATTCCATGCTTTATTTAATTTTCATTGAAGAATGTGGATTCATTAGTCACCCTCCTATCTGATATGATCGTTGTACATAATTCTATCTACCTTAGGTTATATTCTTTAATCTTTTTATGTTATAATATTTTATATGAAGATTTTTCTTTGAGCTCTGACTTTAGTTATTACTTATATATTTCTGCATTTTGATGACAAACAGGACTGTCTCGAATTGTTAAACAATCTCCTTCGAAATAATGCCTCAAATCAGGTTGGGCTCACTGTTACTTGTTTATCGTTTTGTTTCTCAATAAGTACTAAAATTTAGATTAGTGTCTTAATGTTCGAATTGGATTGGAATGTGGCATAGGTGTTACTTAGGGAGACAATGGGCTTTGACTCTTTGATCTCGATTTTGAAGCTCAGAGGAAGCACCTATAAATTCACACAGCAGAAGGTAAAACAAAAATGTGCTTGAAGGTCTTTTGTTTGTGTGATATTAGGATTTAGTTTCTCTCTAACATGTGATCTTCTTCTAATTTTTTGCCGTTTTTGAACTGGTTGCAAGTAGACGATAAATCTTGTTAGTGTGTTGGACACTATTAATTTACTCCTACATGGAAATCCAGAAGCTGATCCTGGAAAAGACACCGACAGGATGGCCAATAAAACAGTTTTGGTTCAGGTTCATTATAAGCTCAAAGTTTATATGAAGAATTTACATTTTCCCATTGTACTGTTTTCTCACAATTAACTTTAATTACTGCAGAGGAAGGTATTGGATCATCTTCTGATGTTGGGAGTTGAGAGTCAATGGGCCCCTGTTGCTGTTCGTTGTATGGTAAGATAACTGTTCCACAATAATGCATTTCTTTCTGATACTTTATTCACACACATCTGATCATTCTCGTTTCCTTCTCTCCCAAATACTTTTGAAAAAATAAGTTATTATCTGTCAACGAAAAATAATGGAAACTTCCCTCGATGTATACTTCGTTCGGAAAAAATAACTTTGCTTGTGTTTGGATTAGTTTGTAAGATGGACCATATGATGCTTTTAAGATGTTTTTGTCAGCATGTTAGCTTTTGGTGATTTGTCAACTTGAGAGTTGAGTGTAGAAACATGTTCCTTAATTGGTCAAAGTACAAGACCATTTTCAATGTGCAAATGTGGTGGTTTTCTTTTGATGCTGTAACTTTTGTCAGGCACTCAGATGTATTGGTGACCTAGTCATCAATCACCCTAAGAACCGTGATGCCCTTGCAAGTAAAGTACTTGGGGAGGAGCCACAAGTTGAGCCTGCCCTAAATTCTGTTCTCCGGATTATTTTGAGAACTTCTAGCATGCAAGAGTTCATTGCAGCTGACTCTGTTTTTAAGAGCTTTTGTGAGGTTTGTTTAACTAGCCTTATCTTGGAGTGGACTGTTTTATTTGTTGAGCAAGTGCAATAAGTATATTTTAGATTGGTCCATATGTCCAGTAGTATGTGGCCGTGTGTTTCTCATTTTTTGGTTTTTTCCTTACATCGTGATGAAATAATTTTGGAATAATTCGTTTTGTTTAGTTGTATCTTCTGATGTTTTCATTGCAATTCTTGCTGTTTTATGATCTGCCAACTTTGGAACAGAAAAATCCCGACAGTCAAACAATGTTGGCTTCTACTTTAATTCCTCAACCTCACTCAATGATCCATGCTCCTCTAGAGGAGGATGTCAATATGTCATTTGGGAGGTGATTTAGTTTCAGATCTTTTATTCATTCCCACCCCAGCAATCAGAATTTAAATGATTTTAAAATTTTGTTTTAATGCAGCATGCTGCTCCGTGGTCTGACATTGAACGAGGGTGATGGCGATCTTGAGGTAATGCCATATAATTAATAGATCTTTCACTTTTTGAGAATTTTTTTGTCTTTAGAAATCTGCAAGAACTTTGTCTATTTAGAAGGATTAGATGACCTCGTCCAACTTTTATCATAATATTTTAATTAATTTTTTGACCTGGAAATATCCAATTTAGTCTCGATATTTCGGATATTAAAACCGGGGATGAGTCTGAAAAATAAGAAGATGAGGCTGTTATGTGGCACCTTATATTGTTATTGTCATGTGCTGTTTTTACTCTGATTTGGTTTTTGCCCTTCTTTGTTTATACATGTGCCCCATTATTTTGGCTTGCTCTACGCCTCTACTCTACCTTAACTGTCTTGATGATGTCAAACCCTTATCTGGTCAGAATTTCTTAATTTGTTTTTCTTGTGCAGACTTGCTGTAGGGCAGCCAGTGTTCTTTCTCATATTTTGAAGGATAATATCCATTGCAAGGAGAGGGTATGCAATTCATTTCCATGTCTAAATTCCTTTTATGGAGTTTTCCTGGTTAGCAAACCACTGTTTCTAATCCAAGCTTGGCAGAATACTATCTGGAAAATTCATTCACAATACTACTTAGAGCATTCCTCCTTACTCGTAGCTGGAAGTCTAGAATATGTTCTTTTACATATATGATGACGTGGAAGTTGCTGCAGGTCCTTCAAATCGACCTCGAGGCACCTACTCCTTCACTGGGAGGCCCAGAGCCTTTGATGCACCGTCTGGTGAAGTACCTGGCCCTTGCCTCTTCCATGAAGAGTAATGATGGAAAAGCCAACACATCCGGGTCTATCTATGTCCTACCAATTATATTGAAACTTCTGGTTATTTGGCTGTCTGATTGTCAACGTGCTGTTCAGTGTTTCCTTGATTCTCGACCGCATCTCACATACTTGTTTGAGTTAATTTCAAATCCAACAGCGACTAAATGTGTTAAGGGATTGGCTGCTGTGCTCATAGGGGAGTGTGTAATATACAATAAAATCACGGAGAGTGGAAGAGATGCTTTCAGTATTGTTGATACCATAAGCCAGAAAAATGGGCTTACATCTTTCTTTCTGAAGTTTGATGAAATGCAGAAGAGCTTGCTTTTTACATCCGCAAAGCCAGCTCTGCCCCGTAAACCACTGTCAAGATCTACTGCTGCCAGTATGTCTGATTT